>NC_084747.1:48457567-48517567 GCF_033978785.1 Entelurus aequoreus | reverse complement strand
AGACACATGCAGAAATCAACAAGGAATCGAAAAGTATTAAATCTGTGACAAAAATAATATCCGCTCTGTCTAAACGATACCGTTTGATCAGCTGCTCGTCATCAAAAAAAAACAAAACATTGTTCCGTTCCCTGAACGTTCGCGCACGTCCCTCTCGCCTCAGTGCCATCCCCTGCTGGCAACTCCTAACCACTTAAGACACCTCTGAAGATCTCTTAAATATCGTGGAGAGTAGGAGTGATTCTTAGACTTAAGAACGTTGATAAAAAGCGTTTATTCTTAAGTTTGAGAGTAGGACTAAATTTCGCAAATTCTCAGGACTTAAGTGTAAAATGGCACTCTAAGAAGCTTGATAAGTACGGCCCCTGATTTGAAGGGCAACGAGACTTATTTTTGACACACAAAAATGCGTTTCAAGGAGTTGCGAACATGTTTTGTTTAATAAGTTTGTTGTGACATGATGCATTCACCGAGTGCACTTACTGTGTGTGTGTGTGTGTGTGTGTGTGTCAATAGAAGGTTAAAGTGGTCTGTAATTTTGACAAAAGGGACAGACTGGCTTGTGTGCTTTCTTTTGTCAGCGTGTGTGTGTGTGCGTGTGTGTGTGTGCGTGTGTGTCTGCGTAAGTGGTCAACAATGCTGTAAAGCTTATGGGAAAGTGCTTCCATTAAAGGCGTCTGACGATCACTCCGACGCCACAATGCACAGCGTGATGGCCTCAGACGGAGACGAGGAGACAGACGGCGAGGCGGGCGGCATGGGTGTGTGATTGTGTGCACACCAGTGTGTAATGCAAGGAAGTGTGTGCGTGTATGTACGTGTGTGTGTGTGTGTGTGTGGGATGCAAGTAACTTCCCATGCATGCACCCTGCCGCTGTGAGTGTGTTCTGACTTGACATAGGTCAGGAAACACACACGTTTACCGTGGCCTTTATTATGGAAGTCACGGCATTCACACTACGATTGTCCAATTTAGAGGACATCTTATCCTGCGAGTGTCCTACTCATAATGACCTCACAATAAAGGGGAGATGTCAAGAGCGTGACACACACACACACACACACACACACACACACACACACACACACACACACACACACACACACACACACACACACATTCTTGTATTTCCTACCTTCTTGGGCCCTCTGAAAAATGCCACCCTTTCCTAGATATATCAAGATTTGTATTTACAACATTAATAATTAGGGATGTCCGATAATGGCTTTTTGCCGATATCCGATATTCCGATATTGTCCAACTCTTTAATTACCGATACCGATACCGATATCAACCGATATATGCAGTCGTGGAATTAACACATTAGTATGCCTAATTTGGACAACCATGTATGGTGAAGATAAGGTACTTTTTAAACATAATAATAAAATAAGATAACTAAATTAAAAACATTTTCTTGAATAAAAAAGAAAGCAAAACAATATAAAAACAGTTACATAGAAACTAGTAATTAATGAAAATGAGTCAAATGAACTGTAAAAGGTAAGTACTATTAGTGGACCAGCAGCACGCACAATCATGTGTGCTTACGGACTGTATCCCTTGCAGACTGTTTTGATATATATTGATATATAATGTATGAACCAGAATATTGATAACAGAAAGAAAAGGGGGGAGGGAGGTTTTTTGGGTTGGTGCACTAATTGTAAGTGTATCTTGTGTTTTTTATGTTGATTTAATTTTTAAAAAAAAACAAAAAAAACGATACAGATAATAAAAAAAACGATACCGATCATTTCCGATATTACATTTTAACGCATTTATCGGCAGGCCGATATTATCGGACATCCCTATTAATAATATATACATACTATGCAAATATATATAAAAAAAGCTTGTTGTGAAAAATGAGTTGGAATTTCACAAGAAAAAGGTCACAATTTCAAAGAAAAACGTATTATCATAAAAGTCAACGCAAGTCCAAATTTTACAAGAAAAACTGAACATTTGTGCAATAGCATGATAAAAGTTGGAATTTTACTCAATGACGGTCTTTTGGCAATTTTATGAAAAGAGTCGTAATTTTATTCAACAAAAGTCACACATTTATAAGAAAACTTTCAAATTATAATAATAATCGGAATTTTACTTGGCAAAATTATGACAAAAGTCATAATTTTACTCAAAAAATGTCACTGTTTCACAACAACAACAGAAGAAATGGCAATATTGTGATAAAAGTGTGAATTTTTTTGATGACAAATGTCACCATATTGCATTAAAAAGTAATACATTTTACATAAAAATGTTGTAATTTGACGAGAAAATATTGCAATATTACAGAAACAGAAATAATATGAGGAATTGTTCCCAATTTTATGAGAAAAAAGTCGACACATTGTGAGAAGAAGACTGCTTTTAGTTCATTTATTATTATTATTATTATTTTTGTTTGTACTTGTTTTTTAATTTTCCTTATTTACTTCAAGTTATTACAGTATGTCTGTATATATATATATATATATATATATATATATATATATATATATATATATATATATATATATATATATATATATATATATATATATATATATATATATATATATATAATTATTATTATTATTTTTATTTTTTTATTATTTATTATTTTATTATACACTTGTTATTACATATGTTGACCAGAGGGGGAAGAACTTCAAATTTTGACACAGACTTGTTATTTCATATGTTGACCAGAGGAGGAGCACTTTTAAAATTGACACACAGTCAATTTGAAAAATCCCTCCTTTTTGGGACCAACCCTCATTTTGATAGATTTCACCCCCAGGGGGTGCAAATGAGACATTCTCTATTAGGTTTTCCCTAACTTGTTCACCGGTCCTCATATGGAAGGTACTTTTCCTTGTTAAAGTGTCAAGAAGGGTAGAAATACAAGCACACCCACACACACACACACACACACACACACACTCCCACACACACATACTGGTTATTATTTGGAATGGGGACCAAGTTTTTGATCATCACTTGTGGGGACCACCCTTTCTACAGGTTGTGGAGGCATAAACATGTTTTGGTAAAATGGCCACTGCCCAGTTAGCTCATACACGTCTTTAAATCTCTGGATTGATGAAGTAATGTGCTGATCATTCTTAGTGGGGACCCTGGGGAAAAAGAGTTAATATGGTTCATGGGGACCAAATTTAAATCATTTTGCATAATTCACACAAATTTGTACGTGACTACTGAGGACCATTTAAAAAAAATGTAGCACTGCAGCTGTCCTCTTATAGGAAGTTTCACCACTTAAATGTACCAGCTACAGCCCGATGAGGGGGCTGCTGTGCAAATGTCTCACACTCAAACTAACCAGTAAACATGTTCTAAGGGCCAAAGCTTAAAAAATCACTTTGGCAGCTTCAGAATGGATCTGACTACACTGCAAAAACTGAAATCTAAGTAAGATGAAATATCTCAAATAAGGGTGATATTTGCTTATTTTCTGTCTGATAAGATAATTCTTCTCACTAAGCAGATTTTATGTTAGAGTCTTTTACTTGTTTTAAGTGTTTTGGTCCTAAATGATCTTACAGCTTGTTGCTGAGATTTGATGACCTATATTGAGTAAAACATGCTTGGAACTAGAATATCAACTGTTGCAAAGCTGTGTCATCAACACTCACACGTATAAAACTACTTTTTTAAAGTAATAATTTCTTACTTCAAGCATGAAGAAAAAAATCATGGCTTTGACACAATTGTGTCTCATAATTAAAACAGATGACAGCCAAATGGACTTTGCTGTTTTATTTTCAATGAAACAATAGAAAACACGTACTCATATAGTAGTACAGTTGGCACAGTACAGTAAACGGACAGTTAATATTTAAACATTTAACATGTGACATTTCTAACTATTTTGAACAGAAATAGTTCATGCACATTCAGATAAATTCTTCATAATTACAATAAAAAAAATGTTGGCCGGGCTGTATATATGCGCACTAATTGACTGAAAGAGCACGCACTTGGCGCGATGATGTCATGTTATCGACGGAAAAATGCATTTTTAAACAATATGATTTGCCTGAACGGCTACGAAACCCCGAGAGTAACAAGCGGTTGCCTTGTTGCCTTTCCATTAAGAACAAGAAATCAGTTTTTAGTATAAGTTTGCTGGTTTCAAGAAATGTAATGCCGAGCGCATATCATTATGTCAAGATAATGGCACTAGCATTTACTTCATTTAAGAATATTTTTCAACATATTGAGCAAAAAGGTCTAATTTGTTTTTCTACCAAGAAAAGTGCACTTGTTAATAGTGAGAATATACTTATTTTAAGGTATTTTTGGATTCATTGAGGTTAGCTAATTTGACTTGTTTTGGAAAGTCTTGACAAACCGAATTTTCTTGTTCTATTGGCAGATAATTTTGCTTAGTTCAAATAAAATACCCCTCATTTTTTATTATTTTTTTTCTTGTTTTTGAACACTGACTTTTTGCAGTGTATCATTTAAAAAGGTTTCCCTTAGGGCAGTGGTTCTCAACCTTTTTTCAGTGATGTACCCCCTGTGAACATTTTTTTAATTCAAGTACCCCCTAATCAGAGCAAAGCATTTTTGGTTGAAAAAAAGAGATAAAGAAGTAAAATACAGCACTACGTCATCAGTTTCTGGTTTATTAAATTGTTTAACAGTACAAAAATATTGCTCATTTGTAGTGGTCTTTCTTGAACTATTTGGAAAAAAAGATATAAAAATAACTAAAAACTTGTTGAAAAATAAACAAGTAATTCAATTATAAATAAAGATTTCGACACATAGAAGTAATCATCAACTTAAAGTGCCCTCTTTGGGGATTGTAATAGAGATCCATCTGGATTCATGAACTTAATTCTAAACAGTTCTTCACAAAAAAATACATCTTTAACATCAATATTTATGGAACATGTCCACAAAAAAAATCTAGCTGTCAACACTGAATATTGCATTGTTGCATTTCTTTTCACAGTTCTTTTTGACAGACATTTTTAATAAATCTCACGTACCCCGTGGTATACCTTCAAGTACCCCCAGGGGTACGCGTACCCCCATTTGAGAACCACTGCCTTAGGGGACCTGGTTTTTTTGTCCCCATACCGTCAGAGGTCCCCTAAAGGTGACTGTGTAAACAGAGCGATGTCCCCATTAAGTAAGCATTGCCAGAACACACACACACACACACACACACACACACACACACACACACACACACATGCATCCACATCATGACAAAATGACATTCCTTTGTGTTTCCTCGTGCTTTTTGTGTTTGTGGGATGTCAAGAGTTAACAACACACACACACACACACACACACACACCACACACACACACACACACACACACACCGCAGGACGACAGAGACATCCAAGTGAAAAGAAGACGGACATGAAGCAGCTGTCTGTCACGTCGTCTCACAGCGGCTGAGTTCCATCAGCGAGGTAAAAAGTGGGTGTCAAAAAAGTGTCCCCAATAGCCCCCTCAGGCTTGAATGAAGGGAGGGAGGGAGTTCTACAGTAGCTGTCAACATGTCATCAATCATCCATTATTCTTCACGCCACATCCTCCCATCATCATCATCATCATCATCATCATCATCATCATCATCATCATCATCAAGTGTCTGTGTAAGAACACTTTCTTGTTACTGCTTAGTGCTTCTGGAATACCCCATTCAGTCATTGTGCTGACATGACAAACAGGAGAGAGAAAAAAAACCAAAAAAGTGTCAAACAAGCTCCATTTTTAACATTTCGGCTTTAAAACATGACAAATTCCTGCAGGGGGCTTCAACAAACACAACACAACTTGCACGTGTGTAGGATTAAAATCCTACATAATGCATGGTGGTGGAACAAATGCACGTATCCGAATTGCGAATTTTATTTATTTTGATCCTAAATATACACTACCGTTCAAAAGTTTGGGGTCACCCAAACAATTTTGTGGAATAGCCTTCATTTCTAAGTACAAGAATAGACGGTCGAGTTTCAGATGAAAGTTCTCTTTTTCTGGCCATTTTGAGCGTTTAATTGACCCCACAAATGTGATGCTCCAGAAACTCAATCTGCTCAAAGGAAGGTCCGTTTTGTAGCTTCTGTAACGAGCTAAACTCTTTTCAGATGTGTGAACATGATTGCACAAGGGTTTTCTCATCATCAATTAGCCTTCTGAGCCAATGAGCAAACACATTGTACCATTAGAACACTGGAGTGATAGTTGCTGGAAATGGGCCTCTATACACCTATGTGGATATTGCACCAAAAACCAGACATTTGCAGCTAGAATAGTCATTTACCACATTAGCAATGTATAGAGTGTATTTCTTTCAAGTTAAGACTAGTTTAAAGTTATCTTCATTGAAAAGTACAGTGCTTTTCCTTCAAAAATAAGGACATTTCAATGTGACCCCAAACTTTTGAACGGTAGTGTATGTCATACATTTCCCCCCAAAAATTAAAACTAAATAATAAATAATAAAACAAATATATTTTTTTTTAGAATCAATTAAATTACAACAGGGGTGTTAAATGATTGTTTTCTTTGTTTAAAAATAGAACAAGCACATTCTGAAAATGTACAAATCCTAATGTATGTTGGGTATTTTCTTTCCACTTACATGTTGCGGTTAATAGTATTCTACCTTTTATTTGTCGTTATCTATACTTTCTGAATAAATGATGTGATGATGTTCATCAGTCAACTCACTGGTGTTCATTTTCAATCTATCAAGATAAAAAAAATAGAATCAAAATCAAATTACAGGATGTTGTTTATGTAGTTTGCTCATTTTCCTCGACTGGTGGACTAACATCATGTTGTTTTTTTTATACATATGTAGCATCATGTACAAAGATACAAATAATTGCTATTGCAACAGTCAAGCTTTACCATTGGCCTGTGGAGAACTGGGACAACAGAGACTCTTACCAGGAGGACTTTGAGTTGGATACGCAGACGCCGTACCGTGAGTACGCAGCTGCGGCTTCCAAACATTTGATCGCTTGCCCGTACGTGCGTGCCGCCATGTGCATGTCACGTACGTAACTTTGGGGTCTTTGGGGAAATATATGTGCTGTATGAACTTTGCGGAGGTGAACGGTACTTTGGGCTGTGGGATTGAGTGTGTTGTGCGGGTGTTTGATTTGTATTGGCGGGTTATATGGACGGGAGGGGGGAGGTGTTTGTTATGCGGATTAATTTGTGGCATATTAAATATAAGCCTGGTTGTGTTGTGGCTAATAGAGTATATATATGGCTTGTGTTTATTTACTGTTTTAAGTCATTCCAAGCTGAATATCAGGTCCCACCCGCCTCTCACAGTATCTTCCCTATCTGAATCGCTTCCACTGCCCTCTAGTCCTTCACTCTCACTTTCCTCATCCACAAATCTTTCATCCTCGCTCAAATTAATGGGGAAATCGTCGCTTTCTCGGTCCGAATCGCTCTCGCTGCTGGTGGCCATGATTGTAAACAATGTGCGGATGTGAGGAGCTCCACAACCGGTGACGTCACGCTACTTCCGGTACAGGCAAGGCTTTTTTTTTTATCAGCGACCAAAAGTTGCGAACTTTATCTACTAAATCCTTTCAGCAAAAATATGGCAATATCGCGAAATGATCAAGTATGACACATAGAATGGACCTGCTATCCCCGTTTAAATAAGAAAATCGCATTTCAGTAGGCCTTTAAACGATGGTTTAGTGTGGTTAAATACCGTAATTTCCGGACTATAAGCCGCACCTGACTATAAGCCGCACCAGCTAAATTTAGGGGAAAATACAGATTGCTCCATATATAAGCCGCACCCGACTATAAGCCGCAGGGTTTTGATGTGTAATTACCGTAGTATATAGGGGTTCCTGCTACCACGGAGGGGATTGTCGGGACAGAGATGACTGTTTGGGAACGCAAAGCGTCCCATTTATTAACAATAAATCTTTCAATCATTCAAACTTTCACATCTTTGACATGGCGAACAGCATTCGTGCAGAGTACAAATAATACAATGGTGCAAAGTAATACAAAGTGCTCGCCTGTACGTTATCAAAATAACCAGCCTACCGGTATATGAAAAGTCAGTCTTTAATCATTGTGTCATCGTCTTCCTCCTGCGTACTAAAACCACCGAAATCCTCTTCGTCGATGTCGGAGAAGAACAGGCCGTAAATAAGCCGCACCCTTGTATAAGCCGCAGGGACCAGAACGAGGGGAAAAAGTAGCGGCTTATAGTCCGGAAATTACGGTAATTATTTCTTTAAGGGGTTGAACGACTTAGTCTGGACATATCAACCTTCTCAGGTCATCTCAGTGCCGCAGAAGTAGTTAAAAAAAACCAAAACAGTTAAGTTGCGTCCTTGTTTGAGCTCATGGTCTCAGAGAATAATACTAGTCATTAAAGATCCCAGACCTTCGTCTCTAAAAAGGCGCGCTAACGGAGATGATTAACAGTTAAAGTCTCATTTAACACGCACAGATAGCCGCGGTCATGGCACTCTCCTCCATCAGCGGGGCCGGGCTCCCTGGGCGCTGCAGCAATATGAACTTGACTTTAATAGACGTATTAATATAAGCAATGGGGCTTTAGCGAGCATGAAATTATCTTTGAAGGATGAATTAAGGCCTTATTGATTGTCTGCAAGGGTTGTCGGCGACACTGCGGATCGTTCTTTGGGCGAACAGGCGCGAGGAACGTTATATTGTTGTTGTGTCGTTTTTTTGCAGATAAATACCGTATGTATCTGCAGCATCATTACCAGTGGACTAACAACACATAACTCCCATGGAATATGTTTTGTATATCACAGACACATCTATAACCTGTTTAACATTAAGCCTAGTAAATACGATTTAGGTACTGTTTGAAAAAAGTATCCCGTTATCCATATTTTTATTATTTCTAGACCTCTTTCTAATATTTTGCTTGCCTTATTCACATATACCGTATTTTTCGAACTATAAGTCGCCCCGGAGTATAAGTCGCATTTTTGGGGAAAATGTATTTTTCTCCATGTGGCCCCCCATCTAAAATTAGTTTGACATCCCCTGATTTAGAGGCGAATACACAGGCCAGATATTAACAAAAACTAGCTGAGTATGATGGAGTGGATCCAAACATTTGTAAGGATATGCAGCCTAAGAGGGATTTATTTAGTTTAATAATATTATTTAGCAAGGTTTTCTTGATTCTAAATAATGCACAGTCTTTGTTTAACAACAAAAACACACAAATCATTTCCACGTGGAAGTTTCCGAAAGAAAACAGCTCACATACGCAGAATAAGAAAAGTAAACTAGAAATTGCGTGTGAATGCTGATAAGCCGAAGTCGAACTGAAATGCTAACAGTTAGCTTGCTAGCCGGAGGGCGTCAAGTAGTACGAAATACGATTCTCGGGTGCATAAATAAACGGGAAAAATCTAGTTTACTAAAATGAGCATTCGTCAATTACCAAAATATGCGTCTGAGATGTATACGGGCAAAGTTAGCTAAATAGCTAGCATGTTTATGTTAATATGCTAACAGTTGGCATGAATCAGGTGACAAAATATGTGATTCGGAGGCGCATACTTGCAAAATTTGCTAAAAAAGCGTATCATGCTAACAGTTAGCATGCATGCGTCAAATACCAAAATGTATGATTTTGAGGTGTATACAATTGCTACATAATAAGCTGAAAGGGCTTCCATGCTAATGACAGCATGCTAGAAATTGAATACAATTACCGTATTTTTCGGAGTATAAGTCGCACCGGCCGAAAATGCATAATAAAGAAGGAAAAGAACATATATAAGTCGCACTGGAGTATAAGTCGCATTTTTTGGGGAAATGTATTTGATAAAAGCCAACACCAAGAATAGACATTTGAAAGGCAATTCAAAATAAATAAAGAATAGTGAACAACAGGCTGAATAAGTGTACGTTATATGAGGCATAAATAACCAACTGAGAACGTGCCTGGTATGTTAACGTAACTTATTATGGTAAGAGTCATTCAAATAACTATAACATATAGAACATGCTATACGTTTACCAAACAATCTGCCACTCCTAATCGCTAAATCCCATGAAATCTTATACGTCTAGTCTCTTACGTGAATGAGCTAAATAATATTATTTGATATTTTACGCTAATGTGTTAATAATTTCACACATAAGTCGCTCCTGAGTATAAGTCGCAACCCCGGCCAAACTATGAAAAAAACTGCGACTTGTAGTCCGAAAAATACGATACGTTAGTGTAATATTCATAGCCAATGAATACCCTATGTTGGATGAGTGGCATTTTAATCAGGCATCTGTTTAGGCAACTACATACTCAAGGTGGCCCGGTAGGGGTCCTGGCTTGGAATGAGGAAGTCAGTAGACAACACAGCTAACGGTAGAGAAGTTGGATGTAGATGACCTGTTGGAATAAAAACACAACTCAAAGCCTGAAGAAATCGTCCTGCAGTTTATTCCATACATGGGAATATTACATGGTGTCAGAATAGAGGAGCAGAACCGACACTAACATGGAACCGACAGGAGTGCCGTCGCCCCGCATGGATTGGGACTCTCTCGATTTACCCGGAGAATGGAGAAAGTTCAAGCAGCATGTTGGACTGATGTTTTCCGGCCCGCTACAAAGCAAAGGTAAAGCGGAAAGATGCAGCTATTTACTCCTGTGGGTAGGAGAGAAAGGGCGAGACATTTTTAATACGTGGGTCCTGACTGCGGAGGAACTAAATGTACTGACAGGGTACTACGACCGTTTTGAAGCATATGTAACACCCAAAAAGAACACAATATTTGCTAGATATAGGTTCCAGGAAAGAGTGCAGGGACCTAGTGAATCATTTGAGCAATTCGTGACCGGATTGAAGCTGCTAGCAAAGGATTGTGATTATGCGAACAGGGATGAGATGGTCAGAGACCACGTTGTGTTTGGGATACATTCAGCTAAAGTGAGAGAAAAGCTCTTAAACGTTGGATCCGAGTTAACGCTAGACAAAGCCATAGATATAGCTAGATCACACGAGTTAACCCAGACGCAGACTAAGGCTCTCAGCGGAGTCACCAGTAGCCCGCGTGAACATCAGCTAGTACATGCGGTACACTGGCGCGCATCAAACGGTGCCGCAGAGAAAACGGAAAACATGCGAGTAAGTGATAGAGGCGCAAAACGGACAAGGAACTGTAGCTACTGTGGTAATAAATGGCACAGGAACTTAGACGACTGCCCAGCTAAAGGAAGACAGTGTGCTAAATGCTCAAAACTAAATCATTTTAGTGCCGTTTGTAAATCTAGCCAGTACACCAGGAAGACAGTGCATGAAGTAAGCCAAAGCCCTGAGTCAGACACAGACAAATTCTTTGTAGATGCAGTGCAGAGAGAGCGTGTTGCAGAAGTAGAGCAGGCTTTTGCATGTATTGAAATGGGCAAGCAGGGAACAGAGCTGAGGTTTAAGCTAGATACCGGGGCCCAGGTTAACATAATTCCTCTGAGAGAGTATCACAGCCTTAAACAGGAGTCTAAGCTTCAACCCACCACACGCAGACTGACAGGCTACGGGGGAGAACAGCTAAAAGTAAAAGGCACATGCACAATAAATTGCAAATATAAAGCATGCTGCATGATGTTGGACTTTTACATCGTAGAAATGCAAGCGCCCCCTGTGCTAGGTCTACAAGCATGCCTGGACGTGTTCAAAGGGATCGGATTATTTCCCGGGGAATGCAAAATCCACCTGGACCCGAACGCAATACCCGTGGCGGCCCCTCCAAGAAAACTTCCACACAAGCTACGCTGTCAACTAAAGGTAGAGCTACGAGAGATGGAAAACACACACATCATCGCCAAGATAACTGAACCAACAGAGTGGGTAAATCGGCTAGTGGTCATCGAAAAACCACGGACAGGCAAGCTCAGAGTATGCCTGGACCCTAGAGACTTGAACAAGGCCATTATGCGCCCGCACTACCCACTACCAACACTGGAGGACATCACGTCTGAGCTATCCGGCGCGCGCTACTTCAGCGTAATGGACGCCCGCTCAGGATATTGGGCCATCAAACTGTCAGAGGAATCGTCCAAACTCACAACGTTCTGCACGACGTTCGGGCGTTAACGATTCCTGCGGTTACCATTTGGACTCATTTCAGCACAGGACGAATTTCAGCGGAAAATAAACGAAACCTATGAGGGCCTTGACGGCGTACTCGCAATCGTTGACGACATCCTCATTTACGGAGCGACCAGGGAGGAGCATGACAGAAGGCTCCGTACTATGCTGCAGAGGTCACGGGAGAGAGGAGTCCGGCTCAACCCGGAAAAGAGCACCGTCGGAGCCACTGAAGTAAGTTACTTCGGGCATCGGCTCTCAGCAGACGGTCTCAAGCCAGATCCAGACAAAGTATCCGCCATCAAGAACATGGAGCCGCCAAAGAACCGGGCAGAGCTAGAGACTGTGCTAGGCATGGCCAACTACCTGGCCAAGTTTGCCCCCTGCCTCTCCGAGGTGAACGCGCCCATGCGACAGCTGCTGAAGCAATCCAGCGAGTTCCTGTGGGACAAACAACAGGACGCAGCGTTCCAGAAGATGAAAGACGTGCTCACCATAGAACCGGGCCCAGTCTTGGCCTATTTCGATCCGGAGAAACCTCTCAGTCTACAGGTGGATGCTTCGAAGTACGGGCTAGGAGCCGTGCTGCTCCAAGAGGGCAGACCCATCAGCTATGCGTCCAAATCCCTTACAGACAGTGAGATCAACTGTGCGCAAATAGAGAAAGAAATGTACGCAATACTCTTCGGCTTCAAACGTTTCCACCAATACGCCTACGGACGCCACGTCCTGGTGGAATCGGATCACAAGCCACTCGAGTCGATTTTGAAGAAACCCCTTGCTGCAGCCCCTCCGAGGCTACAACGTATGATACTCCAGCTCCAAAAGTATAGCTTCACAATCGAACACCGTCCTGGGAAGGACATCCCGGTCGCTGACACACTCTCCAGAAAATCCCTAATCTCCCACGGCAACGACAACCTTAGTGAAGGAATGGACTGGCAGGTGCACATCGTGTACCACAGCTTGCCGGTGAGTGACCCTAAACTGAAAGAGATTGCAGCAGCTACAGAGAATGACACACAGTTCAGGCAGCTGAGCCAGGTGATACTGGACGGATGGCCGGAGAAAAGAAAACAATGTCCCCAGAGTGTGTCTGCGTTCTGGAACCACCGGGACGAGCTGTCAAAAACTAATGGAATTATTTTCAAGGGAGAGAAGATCGTCATTCCAGCCAGCCTCAGAGAGGAGATGCTGTCAAAAATCCATGCTGGACATATGGGAATGGAGAAATGCAAACATAGAGCCAGGGACATCATGTTCTGGCCAGGGATGAGCAAAGACATAGAGGTCATTGTGGAGCAATGCTCTGTCTGCCAAGAACGACGCCCAGCAAATGCCAAGGAACCCATGATACCACACCGGATCCCGGACCGGCCCTGGCAAGTAGTTGGAACGGATCTCTTCATGTGGAACAACCAGGACTACCTGGTAACTGTCGACTATTACAGTCGTTTCTTTTGAACTAGACAAACTCACCAGCACCACGTCAACCGCAGTCATTCACAAACTCAAGGCAAGTTTCGCCAGACACGGCATCCCAGAGACCTTGGTCTCAGATAACGGCCCCCAGTATACGTCCAAGGAGTTTGAGTCCTTCACAAAGTCATGGGAGTTCAGGCACGTCACATCGAGCCCATTTTTCCCACAGAGTAATGGCCTCTCAGAGAAATCAGTACAGACCGCCAAAGCTCTCATGGACAAGGCCAAAACTGATGGAAGAGACCCATATATCAGTCTTTTAGAATATCGAAACACACCAGTCGACAATTTAAAATCACCAGCACAGTTGCTGATGAGCCGCAGGCTACGCTCCATCCTGCCAATCACCGACCAGCAGTTGCAACCAGAGATCGTCAGTCACCAAGAGGCACATGCGACGCGAGTAAAGAGACAACAACATCAAAAGAGATACTTCGACAGGTCAAGCCGGACACTACCACCACTACACAGTGGAGATCCCATCAGACTCCAGGAACAGGGGCACTGGAAGCCAGCAGTGGTCGTGCAGCCTGCTAACACCGAACGATCATACATCATCCGCACTCCAGAGGGACAGGTGTATCGCCGTAACCAGAGACACCTCCGAAGCACCAAGGTACACCACTCTCACCCACCTGAACCGACCTCATACTCACCTGACGACAACACACCGGAAGAAAACCACGCACCTGTCACACACACAAGCGAAGAAATGGGCTTGCCTGCTTCGCATGCACCAGAACTGTCATCTGATTCAGAAGCAGAGGCTTCATACCGCACCAGGTCAGGCAGAGAGGTAAAGCCTCGAGCCATTTTGGACCTGTGAATTGTAAAGGGTGTACGCCGAACGCTGCCCTGAAAAAAACCCCCAAAAAAACCAAAAACGAATGTAACCTTATATGTGTAAGCTGAAACCGTCATATTTATCGGTGATTCTGATTATTTGTTGGGAATTTACAGTCAAGAAATTTTCACAAATGTGCTTGATATGTTCATACAATCATCTTCTATTACAGTGCAATATGCACTGCATATGGGTTCACTACCGCGCTAAAATGTTGAATGATGCATTCTGGTATTGAGACACGTTAGACCGATACTGGTGTAAGTTCCTCACTACGTTCCAGTCCTTTTATAATACTGTTTTGCACTAACCAGGTACCTCACACAGAATCTGTCTATTGTGCCATGTTTATTCATTCAATATTTGTTCCCAGTTTACTTACCTGATATGATGCTATTTTATGCATACATGGTACAGGCAGCACTTTACTATTTTGTTTTGTTTGTTTCCATAAAAAGGGGGATGTAATATTCATAGCCAATGAATACCCTATGTTGGATGAGTGGCATTTTAATCAGGCATCTGTTTAGGCAACTACATACTCAAGGTGGCCCGGTAGGGGTCCTGGCTTGGAATGAGGAAGTCAGTAGACAACACAGCTAACGGTAGAGAAGTTGGATGTAGATGACCTGTTGGAATAAAAACACAACTCAAAGCCTGAAGAAATCGTCCTGCAGTTTATTCCATACATGGGAATATTACAGTTAGGTCATGTTAGGTTCTTTGTACATCGTTTTGGTTTCGTAAATTCACCAAAACATCACCGTGGAGTTATTGAGTCTGGTTAGCTGATCGGAGCTAGTGGGTCCATGACGATGACTTCTGTTTTGTATGATCAGCCGTTTTACTGCAGTGTGACGGGCACCGTTTTGCAACAGTTAAGGTATGTAAATAGGGATGTCCGATAATATCGGCAGTCCGATATGCTTTAAAATGTAATATGGGAAATTATCGGTATCGGTTTCAAAATTATCGGTATGGGTTTCAAAAAGTAAAACACCGCTGTGTACACGGACGTAGGGAGAAGTACAGAGCGCCAAAAACCTTAAAGGTACTGCCTTTGCGTGCCGGTCCAATCACATAATATCTACGGCTTTTCACACACACACAAGTGAATGCCACGCATACTTGGTCAACAGCCATACAGGTCACACTGAGGGTGACCGTATAAACAACTTTAACACTGTTACAAATATACGCCACACTGTGAACCAACACCAAACAAGAATGACAAACACATTTCGGGAGAACATCCGCACCGTAACACAACATAAACACAACAGAACAGCACTAACTCTTCCGGGACGCTACAATACAATTTCATTGTCCCATTTACTCTCTGTAAAGCCTGTGGAGAATGCATATATGTTTAAGAGTTCTTTCTGTACTCATAGTCATGTTTAAAACAGCTAGTGTTTTTCCATTTGTACTCTTTCTATTTTTGATCTTATGTCCGCAAGTAAACTATGTGTGTTACCTTGAAGGCTTGCACTGTAGGAGATGGAATACTCCCTTTTGTCTTATCTGTAGTAGAACAATGAGGCCGTGTTCCTTTCCGGACAGGTGGGGGCTTTCTTCATGTGCAAGAAGTCGGCTCTTCCGTTTGAGTGTCAGATCAGCAAGAGTAGCTGATATGAATGTCTTGGTTAAGCTGATCTATGTTCAGTAAAACTTGATAATATTCCTATTCTGTCTTGGTGATCCTTCTTACTCAGCATATATGTCATCGAAAGAACTTGGGATTGACCAGTAATTTAGATTCCCTGGGAGGAAGAGCTGGTCGACACAACAAGCCCCAGTTCCATTTACCATGAATTGATTACGTGGACCCCGACTTAAACAAGTTGAAAAACTTATTCGGGTGTTACCATTTAGTGGTCAATTGTACGGAATATGTACTGAACTGTGCAATCTACTAGTAAAAGTTTCAATCAATCAATCAAATTGGCAGCAGAACAGGCCCAGAGCATAATACCAACCCCACCACGCTTGACCTAGCAGATTTGGTCACATTTTCAGTAGACCCATAATAAATTCATCAAAAATAACCAAACTTCGTGAATGTTTTTTTGTGACCAACAAGTATGTGCTCCAATCACAAAAAAAAAAAAGAGTTGTAGAAATTATTGGAAACTCAAGACAGCCATGGCATTATGTTCTTTACAAGTGTATGTAAACTTTCGACCACGACTGTATGTAAACATTTTTGTTTTCTTCTAAAATGTGCTGGGTGTGGCTTAAAATTAAATTACTCTAAAGACCAGAAAAAAATGGTAACTACCAGCAACAATTCCATACAGATAGGTAATAAAATGACTACTATACTCATTATTGTTATAAATATGGCATAATTATAGGGGAAACAATCATATCACAATATTATTTTATATATACATTTATGCAATTTAAATGAAATCATTATTTGTGTCATGTTAAAAAAATGTATATTGCTAATTAGTGAGATGTGAAGAAATCAAAAGGCTATTTTTGTTTGAAATATGTATTGACACATCGAAATGTCTCTTACTACTGTTGAAGATGAGTTATTTATTTATTTATTTGTGGATATTGTTTTATTACGGAGCCCCTAAAGGGACATGGGGGAATTTAATTTTTTTATAATTTTTTTTTAATTTTTAATTTTTTTTAGACATGTATCTCGTGCGCGCAAGAAACTATCTCGTGCACACGAGAAACTTTTTATGAAGTTATAAAAAATGAAAAAATTAATTTTATAATAACATGTCAAAAAAAAAAAAAAATTATTATTATTATTTTTTTAGACATGTATCTCGTGCACACTAGAAAGTTTCTCATGTGCACGAGATACATGTCTAAAAAAATTAAAAAATTATCATTTTTTTTAAATTTTTTTTATAACTTTATAAAAAGTTTCTTGTGCGCAGGAGATACATATGGATATTGTTTTATTACGGAGCCCCTAAAGGGACGTGGGGGAATTTAATTTTTTTATAATTTTTTTTTTATTTTACATTTTTTTTAGACATGTATCTCGTGCGCACAAGAAACTATCTGGTGCGCACGAGAATCTTTTCATGAAGTTATAAAAAATGAAAAAAATTATTTTATAATAACATGTCAAAAAAAATAAAAAAGAATTATTATTATTATTATTTTTTTTTTTAGACAGGTATCACGTGCACACTAGAAAGTTTCTCGTGCGCACGAGATACATGTCTAAAAAACTATAAAAAAATTAAAAATTATAATTTTTTTTTTTTTTTTTTAATAACTTTATTAAAAGTTTCTTGTGCGCAGGAGATACATATGGATATTGTTTTATTACGGAGCCCCTAAAGGGACGTGGGGGAATTTAATTTTTTTATAATTTTTTTTTTATTTTACATTTTTTTTAGACATGTATCTCGTGCGCACCAGAAACTATCTGGTGCGCACGAGAATCTTTTCATGAAGTTATAAAAAATGAAAACATTTATTTTATAATAACATGTCAAAAAAAAATAAAAAAATATTATTATTATTTTTTTTTTTTAGACATGTATCTCGTGCACACTAGAAAGTTTCTCGTGCGCACGAGATACATGTCTAAAAAAATTTTAAAAATAAAAAATTATAATTTTTTTTTTTTTTTTAATAACTTTATAAAAAGTTTCTTGTGCGCAGGAGATACATGTCTAAAAAAAATAAAAAAATAAAAATAAAAATTATAAAAAAATAAAAATTCCCCCATGTCCCTTTAGGGGCTTCGTATTTTTCCCCCGAGTCCTAGGTATAATGTTGAAAACAAACCAAATTACCTTGCATTATATATTTTTATTTTTTTTGCGCCGTGTCCAATATTTTGGTTAACTCCATAAGAGGGTAAAAATATTACAATATCCAATGCACCTTTTGATTTATTTAATTTGTTGTCCTTTTTCATTGGGGAATATTTCAGTCCAAACAAAGATGATTAATGTTTATCATGACTGTCCACACATCTTCTATCTGTCCGTCTCTTGGCCCAACGTCCGTCTCGCCGAGCAACCGCCATACACGCCCGCCGCCACTACACAAAAACATTAGGACCCACTTTCTTTGGCAACAGTGTAAACATGCAGCAAGTCAAACAAAAGCCACCAGGACAGACGTACTCGCAAAGCCAGAGTTGATAAACAAGCAGCTTGTTTGGACGAGTCATGCAGAACGAGATGGCGAGCCCACAGGAGGTGGGGGTCAGAGGTCGAGTGTTAGAGTGCACTGTGTAATCATCAAACAAACATACACATTCCAACAACATCAAGGTGCACACACACGTGATCACAAATGTCACTGATTAACCTGGTGACTTCATCTTTAACTCTTCACTGAACTCCACATTCAAAACATTCACCTTTATTGGAGCTTTTTCTTTATGACTTTTGAGGTTTTAAATTAGTTTAACAGGATGTTGGCAATTAAAACCAATTGGTGCCATTTGCAACTAGAGAAAACACAATCTGAGTAATGAGTTTAACCCACAAGTCACATGGTGGTTGCATCATCCAGATCCTCCTTTTGGCCAAAAGTAAGTTCACTCATTTGTTTGTTTTAATTTATATTCAATGATTCCAACTATTGTATACTTGGGAAAATACAATTCAATCTCAGTCCTGTTTACCTAAACTCATTTTTGTTGTTGTTAATTTTTGATTTTTGGTGTTGATGAAATGTAATATGCATAAATGCCATGTGGCTGTATATATATATATATATATATATATATATATATATATATATATATATATATATATATATATATATATATAAATAAATATAAATATAAATATAAATATATATATATATATATATATATATATATATATATATATATATATATATATATATATATATATATATACATATATATATATATATATATATATATAAATAAATATAAATATATATATATATATATATATATATATATATATATATATATATATATATATATATATATATATATATATATATATATATATATATACATATATATATATGAATAATATATACATACACATATACACACACACATATATACTGTATGTGTATATATATATAGATATATATATGTATATATATACATAGACATACATATATATATATATATATATACTGTATGTGTATATATATATATATAGATATATGTATATATATACATATACATACATATATATATATATATATATATATATATATATATATATATATATATATATATATACATATATACATACATAAACATACATACAGTATATACACATACATATATATATATATATATATATAAATAAATATATATATATATGTATACATAGACATTCACATATCATATATAGACATTCATATATATATACATACATATATACATACAGTATATATATATATGTATATACACATATATATAAACATACACATATACATACATACATATATATACACACATATATATATATATATATATATATATATATATATATATATATATGTATATATGTATATATATATATATATATATATATATATATATATATATATATATATATACACACACATATATTATAAACATACACATATACATACATACATACATATATATGTATATATACATATATATTATATATATAATTATATATATATATAAATACATATATATATAATTATATATATATATATACATATATATATATATATATATATATATATATATATATATATATATATATATATATATATACGTTAGGTCAGGAAAAAACACAAGAGGCTATATTATCCCTACAAGCTTGTTTCACAGGTTTATAAAATCCCCTGACGAGCAGGGAAACCATAAAATCCCCTGACGTGCAGAGGAAACCTGCGAAACAGGCTTGTAGGGATGATACAGCCTCTTGTGTTTTTTCCTGACCTAACATATATTCCGCTCTATTGAGCACTGTATAACGGATAAACCACAGAAACCTCGACTATATATATATATATACACATATATATACACACCCCAGACAAGTTAGACTAAGAAATATGGGGGAAAAAGGCAGAAAATAACCTGCTCTGTCTTGTCGGAGAGCAACAATTGGTTTTGACTCAGCAGGACAGGAAATGTGTTGCTGTTCTGCGGAGGGGACAATTGCTTTCAACACAATAGGGCGGGGCTACATAGGGCTGGCAGTTGTTAAACTTCACACTCTTGCCATAGTATTGGAGCAGTTTTTGAAAATTGTTTTTACATGGTCCTGTCTCCTGTCTCTGTTCCAAGTTGGAAAGTTGCCCAGAGGATTGTTTCTGTTTTGTTTGAACGGGATAAGGCCGACATTTAAAGGGGCTACGCCTAAGTTAATTGGGGCCCGTTGTAATTAGGGATGAGTACCTTTCACATTTTAATTGATATGGTACCAATTCCCTGCACCTGGGAATGGATACCTGTACTCAACGGTACCAATTGTTTGCACTTTTGCGTGTGTTAATGTTAATTATTGATAAAAACACGTGACAAGATGTAAAATTGAGGGCAACAAAGGTATCAAACCATGGGAACGTTTAATTTTATGTGAATCGATAACCGGAGTTATTGATAGAATTTGGTCGGTATCTACAAACCCCGTTTCCATATGAGTATGGGAAATTGTGTTAGATGTAAATATAAATGGAATACAATGATTTGCAAATAATTTTCAACTCATATTCAGTTAAATATGCTACAAAGACAACATATTTGATGTTCAAACTGATAAACATTTTTTTTTTGTTGCAAAAAATCATTAACTTTAGAATTTGATGCCAGCAACACGTGACAAAGAAGTTGGGAAAGGTGGCAATAAATACTGATAAAGTTGAGGAATGCTCATCAAACACTTATTTGGAACATCCCACAGGTGTGCAGGCTAATTGGGAACAGGTGGGTGCTATAATTGGGTATAACAACAGCTTCCCAAAAAATGCTCAGTCTTTCACAAGAAAGGATGGAGCGAGGTACACCACTTTGTCCACAACTGCGTGAGCAAATAGTCCAACAGTTTAAGAACAAAGTTTCTCAAAGTGCAGTTGCAAGAAATTTAGGTATTTCAACATCTACGGTCCATAATATCATCAAAAGGTTCAGAGAATCTGGAGAAATCACTCCACGTAAGCGGCATGGCCGGAAACCAACATTGAATGACCGTGACCTTCGATTCCTCAGACGGCACTGTATCAAAAACCGACATCAATCTCTAAAGGATATCACCACATGGGCTCAGGAACACTTCAGAAAACCACTGTCACTAAATACAGTTTGTCGCTACATCTGTAAGTGCAAGTTAAAGCTCTGCTATGCAAAGTGAAAGCCATTTATCAACAACACCCAGAAACGCCGCCGGCTTCTCTGGGCCCCAGATCATCTAAGATGGACTCATGCAAAGTGGAAAAGTGTTCTGTGGTCTGACGATTACAAATTGTTTTTGGATATATTCGACATCGTGTCATCCGGACCAAAGGGGAAGCGAACCATCCAGACTATTATCGACGCAAAGTTCAAAAGCCAGCATCTGTGATGGTATGGGGGTGCATTAGTGCCCAAGGCATGGGTAACTTACACATCTGTGAAGGCAACATTAATGCTGAAAGGTACATACAGGTTTTGGAACAACATATGCTGCCATCTAAGTGCCGTCTTTTTTATGGACGCCCCTGCTTATTTCAGCAAGACAATGCCAAGCCACATTCAGCACGTGTTACAACAGCGTGGCTTTGTAAAAAAAGAGTGCAGGTACTTTCCTGGCCCGCCTGCAGTCCAGACCTGTCTTCCATCGAAAATGTGCGGCGCATTATGAAGCGTAAAATACGACAGCGGACTGTTGAACGACTGAAGCTGTACATAAAACAAGAATGGGAAAGAATTCCACTTTCAAAGCTTCAACAATTAGTTTCCTCAGTTCCCAATCGTTTATTGAGTGTTGTTAAAAGAAAAGGCCATGTAACAGTGGTGAACATGCCCTTTCCCAACTACTTTGGCACGTGTTGCGGCCATGAAATTCTAAGTTAATTATTATTTGCAAAAAAAAAATAAAGTTTATGAGTTTGAACATCAAACATCTTGTCTTTGTGGTGCATTCAACTGAATACGGGTTGAAAAGGATTTGCAAATCATTGTATTCCGTTTATATTTACATCTAACACAATTTCCCAACTCATATGGAAACGGGGTTTGTAGAAAGGTACAGAGTTCGGTACCCATCCCCAGTTGTGACCACGCCCTAAAATGATCAAAATGGAAGAAAAAAAAAGGTTGAAGAGCGAGTTGACTTCTTTTAGGGAGACAAGAACGTCAAAGGACAAGGATGGGTCTCTCTTTGCCTTATTCCACAAACGATTCCACACAAATCAAACCATAAAGAAAACAAAAAAGTGAGGCGCATCATTTGTCAGTGTGTGAAGAGAAAGGCGGGCGGAGTAAAGTTCAAATGGAGACAAAACTGCAGGGGGTGGCAATCGAGACTGGGGGGGGGGGTGGTGGTGAGGGGCGACAGGTCTTGTAGGACGGAGGAATCATCTAAGAGACGAGGTGACAAGAGTTAGGGAGGAGACACGGGGGAAAAAAAAAAAAAAAAGTCGGGACGTTTGAAGACGAGCGGCGTCCCTCGGCTGCCAGATTAAATGAAGACGGGGAGAGAAGCGGGATGGGAGGAAGAAGCAAGCGCAGGAGGTTGCAAGTAGGCCTGGCACCCTGCTGTGACCACATCAGTCAACACCAAGTCAGGCTGGGCCCCTCCCCTTGCACTAATGAGCTATTTACACACACACACACACACACACACGGTTGTTTGTACACAGCTCCTCAAACACACTCGTGCACCAGGGAAAAAAAAACTGAGGAAATAAATGTAGAAATATCCAAAATAAAAAGCCTATATCTGGACTTCCAAGTATGTGGGCTTCAAATGTAATCAAATGATATGTATCTAGGCTGCTAGCGTCGCTCACAGCACACACACACACACACACACACACACACACACACACACACACACACACACACACACACACACACACACACACACACACACACACACACACACTCACACACACACATATGCATACACACTCCTACTAAAGGCTGTTTTTGCTTATCTGCCTTTGCAGTATTGCATTGTGGATCTATTTGATATATGTGCATGCGTGTGTGTGTGTGTGTGTGTGTGTGTGTGTGTACATGACACTTGCGAGGCCACAACATGAAGTACGTCTGCACAAATGAAAGGTTGCTGTAATAAATATATTTGATTAAAAAAAAAAATCTACCCTTCCAATGTGTCAATGTAAGAAATCAACAGACTTCACGCACTTTTAAGTACTTCAAATGAGCTTTTTCTTTTCAACACAGGGCCACGGTCAAAATGCGCTATAATACTGATTTAATCACAGTAAGCTACACTACACTGCAAAAAGTCAGTGTTCAAAAACAAGAAAAAAAAAATACAAAAATTAGGGGTATTTTATTTGAACTAAGCAAAATTATCTGCCAATAGAACAAGAAAATTTGGCTTGTCAAGACTTTCCAAAACAAGTAGAATTAAAGCTGCAAGCAGCGATGGACGGGACCGACTTTGACGGCACATAAAATCCAAACCGGAGCAGTAATTAAAACTCTTTTGTCAACTTTTAATCAGAAGGGTTCAATCTCTCTCATGTGCTAGTTTGAAGCCGACACGACAAACGCGCTCAGAGGAGATAATGTTTAAAAAAAGGTGACTGTTTTGACCCAACTTTTATTTTGAAGGGGGAATTGTAAACTTCCTGTTGATTTTTGCTGGGGGTTGTCAATATATGAAATGTAGGTCTAAGTGAGACCTACAGAGAGGTTTTTGTTTCATGTCTCTATGACATTCCTACTGGAAGTTACAGGCAGTTTTGTCTGTTTTCTTCCTAGGAGCAGTTGTGTCTGTGTTTTATTCCTAGGGGGCGCTAGAGCACAATTTTGAGTTTTGGGGTTTGTTTTTTTGATTACATCGCAATTTTCGCGAGTCCTGATGTGTGTGTCCAGTTTGGTGAGTTTTGAAGCATGTTAAGGGGGTCAAATTACAGCTCAAAGAGGCAAAGGTGACTGTTTTTACTAAACTTTTGTTTTGAAGGGGGAATTGCCAACTTCCTGTTGGTTTTTGCTGAAGGATGTTAGTGTATGAAATCTAGGTCTAAGTGAGACCTACATAGAGGTTTTTGTTTCATGTCTCTATGACATTCCTACTGGAAGTTACAGGCAGTTTTGTCTGTTTTCTTCCTAGGAGCAGTTGTGTCTGTGTTTTATTCCTAGGGGGCGCTAGAGCACAATTTTGAGTTTTGGGGTTTGGTTTTTTGATTACATCGCAATTTTCGCGAGTCCTGATGTGTGTGTCCAGTTTGGTGAGTTTTGAAGCATGTTAAGGGGGTCAAATTACAGCTCAAAGAGGCAAAGGTGACTGTTTTTACTAAACTTTTGTTTTGAAGGGGGAATTGCCAACTTCCTGTTGGTTTTTGCTGAAGGATGTTAGTGTATGAAATCTAGGTCTAAGTGAGACCTACATAGGGGTTTTTGTTTCATGTCTCTATGACATTACTACTGGGAGTTACAGGCAGTTTTGTCTGCGTTTTCATCCTAGGGGGCGCTAGAGCGCAATTTTGAGTTTTGGGGTTTGGTTTTTTGATTAGATCGCAATTTTCGCCAGTCCTGATGTGTGTGTGTCAAATTTGGTGAGTTTTGAAGCATGTTAAGGGGGTCAAATTACAGCTCAAAGAGGCGGCGGTATAATAATAAAGAATAAAACGCTAGAAATATAATAAGGTCCTCTGTCCCTTTGCAAAGGGATATCCAAAAATAAATGAACCCAAAAATACCTTCAAATAAGTATATTCTCACTAATAACAAGTGCACTTTTCTTGGTAGAAAAAAAAAATTACACCTTTTTGCTCAATATGTTGAAAAATATTCTTAAATAAGTAAATGCCAGTGCCATTATCTTGACATAATGATATGCACTCGGCATCATGATTTTTTTTTTCATGCTTGAAATAAGAAATGATTACTTTAAAAAAGCAGTTTTATACTTGTGAGTGTTGATGACACAGCTTTGCAACAGTTGATATTCTAGTTTCAAGAATGTTTTACTCAATATAGGTCATCAAATCTCAGCAACAAGCTGTAATATCTTACTGAGATCATTTAGGACCAAAACCTTTAAAACAAGTAAAACACTCTAACATAAAATCTGCTTAGTGAGAAGAATTATCTTAGACAGAAAATAAGCAAATATGACCCTTATTTGAGATATTTAATCTTACTTAGATTTCAGTTTTTGCAGTGTACGTCTGCACAAATGAAATATTGCTGTACTATTTGACAAAAAAAAATCCACCCTTCCAATGTGTCAATATAAGAAATTAACAGACTTCACGCACTTTTAAGTACTTAAAATCAGCTTTTTCAACACATGGCCACGATCAAATACGCTATAATACTGATTTAATCACAGTAAGCTACACTAAAAATACATTGTATTTATTTGCAAAGTTTATGAACTTCTTTTGCAATACACCAACACAACAAAAAAACAATTTAAATACATATATGGCGCGTCTGTTCAGTGTTTGCATATTGTATTTGCATTATTAGAAGTGATCTAGGAGACCAAAAATTGTTGTTTAACGTTAACTTTAGAAGATTCAAGAGTCTTCATAATCTATTCGACATGGATATGTATAGGTATATACAAGTGATGGGTCAATGATGCTTCAGTGAGTGTGTGGCACACTCACTGATTGTATTGACACAATGCACTAATACTGTGTCGCTGTGTCATAATAGCGCCATCTGCTAGAAATTTTTAAAAAAGTCACTACTTTTGACGCAACTTTAGCCAATGAGGCAAATAGTAAACAGGAAAAGGGGAACATTGACCTTATTTGGCGCTATACCATATCTGAGTTATTGTGCAGAAATATGCAAAAATACACTTCATTCATTAGCGGTGTTACAAAAAATATCAGTTAGAATAATACATAATGTTTGATATAGAGAACATACAAACCCTTTATTTATTGAATCAAAGATACTGAAATTCCACGACATAGTGAAATTACAAACAGCTAAAATTATACACAAAGCAAACTATAACCTGCTACCCAAGAATATACAACAATTCTTCTTAACAAAAGAGGAGAAAAAAATCTTAGAGAAAAATGGTATTTAAAACATTTGTATGCACGTACAACACTTAAGACCTTCAGTTTGTGGAATTAAATTATGGAATGGATTAAGCAAAGCAATCAAACAATGTACTAATATGATCCACTTTAAGAAACTCTTCGAACTTAAAGTGTTTACAAAATACAAAGAAGAAGAACCATGATAAACATTCTGAATTTATCTCATTCATCCATCCATCCATTTTCTACCGCTTGTCCCTTTCGGGGCCGCGGAGGGGTGCTGGAGCCTATCACCAGTTTTATTTTTTTAAATGTATTTATTTTTATTGTTATTACTTAAATAACAATAGAAATAAATGCATTTTTATTGTCATTTAAGTAATAACTTTTGTTCACTCGCTAAAACCTTTGTTCACTTCCTGTTCTCAATTTTTGGTGAATAAATTGAGAACAGGAAGTGAACAGAAGTTTTAGCAACTGCTATGTAAAGGAAGAGGGGTAGGATTAAATAAGCTCTGCTTCGTCCTACTCCTTTTTGAACATGTTGAATTGAGAAACTGGAAATGGTGATGTATTGATTGATTGAGACTTTTATTAGTAGGTTGCACAGTGAAGTACATATTCCGTACAATTGACCACTAAATGGTAACACCCGAATAAGTTTTTCAACTTGTTTAAGTCGGGGTCCACTTAAATTGATTCATGATACAGATATATACTATCATATATATATCATGTTGTATGCTTTCATGTTCCAAATAAACTCAAACTCAACTCGACTAAAAAGTATCCCACAAGTCTGCATTTATCCCTTTTCTTAGTTTTATTTTTGCCATCGACTACATTATAACGGTGTTAATATATATATATATATATATATATATATATATATATATATATATACACTACCGTTCAAAAGCTTGGGGTCACCCAAACAATTTTGTGGAATAGCCTTCATTTCTAAGAACAAGAATAGACTGTCGAGTTTCAGATGAAAGTTCTCTTTTTCTGGCCATTTTGAGCGTTTAATTGACCCCACAAATGTGATGCTCCAGAAACTCAATCTGCTCAAAGGAAGGTCAGTTCTGTAGCTTCTGTAACGAGCTAAACTGTTTTCAGACGTGTGAACATGATTGCACAAGGGTTTTAATCTAATCATCAATTAGCCTTCTGAGCCAATGAGCCAACACATTGTACCATTCGAACACTGGAGTGATAGTTTCTGGAAATGGGCCTCTATACACCCATGTAGATATTGCACCAAAAACCAGACATTTGCAGCTAGAATAGTCATTTACCACATTAGCAATGTATAGAGTGTATTTCTTTCAAGTTAAGACTAGTTTAAAGTTATCTTCATTGAAAAGTACAGTGCTTTTCCTTCAAAATAAGGACATTTCAATGTGACCCAAACTTTGAACGGTAGTGTATATATGTGTATATATATATATATATAGGGGGTAGCGGGGGGGTGTATATTGTAGCGTCCCGGAAGAGTTAGTGCTGCAAGGGGTTCTGTTGTGTTACGGTGTGGATGTTCTCCCGAAATGTGTTTTGTCATTCTTGTTTGGTGTGGGTTCACAGTGTGGCGCATATTTGTAACAGTGTTATAGTTGTGTATACGGACACCCTCAGTGTGACCTGTATGGCTGTTGACCAAGTATGCATTGCATTCACTTGTGTGTGTGTGAAAAACCGTAGATATTATGCGACCGGGCCGGCACGCAAAGGCAGTGCCTTTAAGGTTTATTGGCGCTCTGTACTTCTCCCTACGTCCGTGTACACAGCGGCGTTTTAAAATGCATACATTTTACTTTTTCAAACCGATAATTTCTCTAGTTCACACATTTGGTGCATTTACAAGCACATGTGTGCAACATTTAAACACAATTGGTGGGAAAGCATTAAGCCAAACATCTTTGCAGCTTAGCAACCAAAAAATCCATTTTTCTAAGGATTATACAACTGAAGCTATCAATATTAAGTGTATGCCAGCCAATAGGAGGCGCCATTAATGTCATGTAGTCGGCTTATTTCCCTCATTTGTGCATCCATAACAGTAAACATTTAGGTAAATGCATGTCTCTTTGACAGCGTCAATCAAAAAGTGAGCTCATTTATTTATAAAAGATACACAATTGCATGCGTGCACATGTAAGTGAATAAAAGGATGAGTTTGGTATGTACGACAAGGGTGCAACAAGGGTGGACGTTTATAATTCATGTCGACAGGGAGGTCAGATAAACATCACGCTCAGCTGTCTTTAGCCAGAGATAACACGCCGTCGGCGCGGTGGTAGGGCGGCGTGCTACCGGTGCAGACTTAACGACGCGCGGTGGTGTCTTTTTTTTATATATATATATAAAAATAGCAGGTGTGTTTTATATTCTGTACATAAAGAGCAGCGTGCTAAGGCCAAGTTATAACTTAAGTCGTATTCACTAAGGAAAAAAAAATGTGTGTGTGTGTGTGTGTTTCTACCCTTCTCGAGACATCAACAAGGAAAAATACCTTCCATATGAGGAGGTGTGAACAAGCTAGGACATACAATCATGGACTCAATACGGAAAACCTAATAGAGAATGTCTCATTTGCACCCCTGGTGGTGACATCTATCAAAATTAGGGGTGGTCCCAAAAAGGAGGGGTTTTTCAAATTGGTTGCTTTAAAAGTGCTCCCCCTCTGGTCAACATATGAAATAACAAGTGTGTGTAAAAAATGTGAAGTGCTCCCCCTCTGGCCAACATACGTAATAACAGGTGTGTGTAAAAATTGAAAAGCGCTCCCTTCGGCCAGAATTAATAAAAAATAAAAAAAAATAAAAAAATGTAAATAGAGACATACTGTAATAACTCGAAGTAAATTATGAAGATTAAAAACCAATTATAAACAAAACATTCAGAAAAAATAATAAAATAAAAGCAGTGTTTTTTCTAACAATGTGTCAACTTTTTTTCTCATAAAATTGGCAACAATTTCTCATATTCTTTCTGCTTCTGTAATATTGCAATATTTTCTCATATGATTATTGCTTTTTTATGTAAAATTAGTACTTTTTACTGCAAAATGGTGACATTTGTCATATAAAAATCTGACTTTTATCACAATATTGCCAATAAAAAAATGTTTTCTTGTAAAATAGTGACATTTTTTTGAGTAAAATGATGACTTTGGTCATAATTTTGCCAAGTAAAATTCCGATGATTATCATAATATTGCCAAAATTTGAACGTTTTCTTATATAACTGTGACTTTTGTCGACTCTTTTTTTTTTTATGTAAAATTAGTACTTTTTACTGCAAAATGGTGACGTTTGTCATATAAAATTCTGACTTGTGTCACAATATTGCCATTTTGTTGTTGTTGTTCCTTTAAAATAGTGACATTTTTTTCAGTAAAATTATGACTTTGGTCATAATATTGCCAAGTAAGATTCCGATGATTATTATAATATTGCCAAAATTTTAACGTTTTCCTATAAAACCGTGACTTTTGTCGACTCTTTTCATAAAATTGCCTACATTTTAAGTTTTTCTTGTAAAATTGCGACTGTTATTGAGTAAAATTCCAACTTTTATCATAATATTGCACACATGTTCAGTTTTTCTTGTAAAATTGCGACTGTTATTGAGTAAAATTCCAACTTTTATCATAACATTGCTCAAATGTTCAGTTTTTCTCGTAAAAGTTTGACCTGCGTTGAGTAAAATTACGACTTTTATTATAATACTGCCAAAATTCTAAGTTTTTCTTGTGAAATTGTGACCTTTTTCTTGTGACATTCCAACTCATTTTTCACAACAAGCTTTTTTATATTTGCATAGTATGTATATATTATTAATGTTGTAAATACAAATCTTTATATATCTAGAAAGGGTGGGCCTAAAAAAGTAGGCATTTTTCGGAGGTCTCAAGAAGGTAACAAATAAAAGAAAGTGAGTGTGTGTGTGTGTGTGTGTGTGTGTGTGTGTGTGTGTGTGTGTGTGTGTGTGTGTGTGTGTGTGTGTGTGTGTGTGTGTGTGTGTGTGTGTGTGTGTGTGTGTGTGTGTGTGTGTGTGTGTGTGTGCGTGACCTGGGTAGAGTGCAAAAGCATCCAGTCAGCAACATGACAAAGCAATCTACTGGTGTGACTGTGAATGGTAGACAGGACCACACGCACACACTTGCAAACACACACACACAACACACACACACACACACACACACTTCAAGGCTTTAGACTTTTTCATTGTTCTTTCTTTTAACAGCGCTGAGGTGGACATTTTTGTCTCACGTCAACACTCGGGACATTTAATGGTTCTGAATTGAATGAAACATGTAAATAATACATATTGTACATCCAAAAATAGTTTGTCAAAACCAGGAAAACAATAGAAACATGCATATAGTAGGCTTGTATTGTCATTGCACATTAAGAACAACACAAATTGTGGTAAAAAGCCTGATATCTAATTAAAAAAACTAACCAAAAAAGCACTTAATGTTGACTAAAAGTATGTTTTTTCTCACTGTATTAAACCCTTTTTTTTATTATTATGTACTGGTTACCAATATCTGAGATGTATTATTTAAAGTAAGCAACAACAACAAAAAACTATTACTATTACTATTAGTATTATTAGGACCACACACTGAAAAATCTAAGAATAGGGGATGTATATATATATATATATATATATATATATATATATATATATATATATATATATATATATATATATATATATATATATATATATATATATTTTTTTTTTTTTTGGAATAGTATTTTGGCTGTGGGAGACCGGGCTTTCTGCTCCGCCGCTCCCAGTCTGTGGAACGCTCTCCCTGACCACCTGAGGGCACCACAGACTGTGGATGTTTTTAAAAAAGGCTTAAAAACCCTTCTTTTTAAAAAAGCCTTTTTTTTAGATACATGTATACTAGTTTTAGCTATTTGGCTGTTCTAGTTTTTATTTTTACTTATTTTTTTATTATCTTTTTTAATTTTTTTTATTATTATTTAATTTTCTTAATTCACAGTAGCACTTTGAGGTTGTTAACTCGATGTAAAGTGCTTTTTACAAATAAAATCTATTATTATTATTATTATTACTATTGTGTTGTTTTACTTGTTTAAAGTTTGTTATTTTAAATGAGAAAAATCTTACTAAAGAACAAGTGATTGGTCAAATATAATGTCACAATGCTTTCCACAGATGTGTGAAAATATAGAAAAGGACTTTGTGGCTGCTTTATTGTGCCGCCAGGGAGAATTTGTGTATATAACAAAACCTGTCAAAAAAAGATTAAAATTGTAAGTCTTTACAAGTTATTGGTCGTAAAATATATACATATATTTTTTTTTAGCTCTTATTAAAGTTAAAGTACCAATGATTGTCACACACACACACTAGTATTTAGTAAGTGTAACCAAATCCGCATACCTGGAAAAGGCCTATTTTTAAAGCCCCTCCCACCAGAGGACAAAAACAATATGCCGATCAAAATTAGGGTGTTGTTGACTTTTTAACTTACATCGGTGCCATATCGGTTGTTTTGAAACAGTGAGGGAACTTCCCTTCACAGTTCAGAGCTACTTCTAAGTCAGCTGTCCTCACCTCTATGGTGGCAAATAACTATGTTGTTTACAAGTATTATTATCACTGGAGGACGAAGACTCGCTAAACATGCTACACTACACTCCGCAGGAGGATGTGCTAACCACTAAAGGCTAAGCTAGAGCTAAAAAATAAACCTTCTATGTTATTTACACATCATTCAAATAGATTGAGAAATAAGCAAGTTCTGATTTATTTGCAATATACGACGTATTGTATTGTATTGCTTTTCCACGGAAATGCCCCCCTCTACCTCAAAGAACAACTCACCCCCAAATCCTCCACACGACACCTCCGCTCCGGACAGGCTAACCTCCTCCAACCTCCGAGGACAAAACTACGAACAACGGGAGACCGGGCTTTCTGCTCCGCCGCTCCCAGTCTGTGGAACGCTCTCTCCCTGACCACCTGAGGGCACCACAGACTGTGGATGCTTTTAAAAAAGGCTTTTTTTTAAAGCCTTTTTTTTTTTTTAGATATATGCATACTAGTTGTAGCTATTTGGCTCTTCTAGTTTTTATTTTTATTAATTTTTTATTATCTTTCTATTTTTTTTCTTCATTTTTTTTAATACACTGTAGCACTTTGAGCTTGTTTACTCAATGTAAAGTGCTTTTTACAAATAAAATATATCATTATTATTATTATTATAAATGGGAAAGTGGGGCCTGCCCGTCGCTCAGTGTGACTCTATGATTTTTTTAAGTTTAAATAGTCCAACTTAGGGATTATATACATAATTAATAACCTATATGGCAATAAAATGAATACAAATCATGTCACAATAGGCCAATTAAGTCTTGAAGTTAATGAAGAGGTCGTTGGAAGTGACACACGTGGGATGAGCAGCATGAAGTCTGAGCCCAGAGGTAGACGACCTTTATGAAAGGGCCTGTTGTTCCGCACTCTTACACACACACGCACACACATACACACACACACACACACACACACACGCACACACGTGTGCACAATAAGATTACTTGAACTTTCAAGCCCGCGGCCCTGGAGACCAGTCAGTGCCTCTGTCTCATGCCTAGAAGTGTGTGTGTGTGTGTGTGTGTGTGTGTGTGTGTGTGTGTGTATGCGTGTGTGTGTGTGTGTGTGTGTGTGTGTGTGTGTGTGTTCTTGTATTTCTACCCTTCTTGCATCAACAAGGAAAAGTACCTTCCATATGAGGAGAGGTGAACAAGTTAGGACATAAATCATGGTCCCAATACGGAAAAGCGAAAAGAGAATGTCTCATTTGCACCCCCTGGTGGTGAAATGTATCAAAATTAGGGGTGGTCACAAAAAAGGAGGGATTTTTCAAATTGACTGTGTCGCTTTCAAAAGTGCTCCACCTCTGGTCAACATATGAAATAACAAGTGTGTGTAAAAAAAAAAAGTTGAAGTGCTCCCCTTCTGGCCAACATATGTAATAACAAGTGTGTGTAAGAAACTGAAATGCGCCCCCTTTGGCCAAAATGAATTAAAATAAATAAATAAATATGTATTTAGAGACATACTGTAATAACTTCAAGTAAATAATGAAGATTAAAAACCAAATACAAACAAAACATTTAAAAAAATAACTAAAATCAGTAGAGATGAGATAAATGCTTTAAAATGTAATATCGTAAATTATCGGTATCGTTTTTTTTATTATCGGTATCGTTTTTTAAATTTTTTTTTATTAAATCAACATAAAAAACACAAGATACACTTACAATTAGTGCACCAACTAATTGGACTTGTTTTCATTAATTACTAGTTTCTACATAACTGTTTTTATATTGTTTTACTTTATTTTTTATTCAAGAAAATGGACCTTATCTTCACCATACCTGGTTGTCCAAAATAGGCATAATAATGTGTTAATTCCACGACTGTATATATCGGTATCGGTTGATATCGGTATCGGTAACTAAGAGTTGGACAATATCGGAATATCGGACATCGGCAAAAAAGCCATTATCGGACATCCCTAAAAATCAGCCTTTTTCTCGCAATGTGTCGACTTTTTTCTTATAAAATTGGGAAACATTTCTCATATTCATTCTCTTTCTGTAATATTGCAATATTTTCTAGTAAAATTATGACTTTTTAATGTAAAATTATTATTTTTTTAATGCAAAATGGTGACATCAAATTCTGACTTGTATCACAATATTGCCAATTTTTTTTGTTGTTCTTGTAAAATAGTGACATTTTTGGAGTAAAATGATGACTTTTGTCATAATTTTGCCAAGTAAAATTCAGATTCTTATTATAATATTGCCAACATTTTAAAGTTTTCTTATAAAATTGTGACTTTTGTCAAGTAAAATGTTGACTCTTTTCATCAAATTGCCAAAATATGAAGCTTTTCTTGTAAATGTGCGACTGTTATTGAGTAAAATTCCAACTTTTGTCATAGTATCGCACAAATGTTCAGGTTTCTTGTAAAATTTGGATGTGCGTTGAGCAAAATTCCGACTTTTATTATAATACTAGGCATTTTTCCGAGGTCTCAAGAAGGTAGAAAATACAAGAATGTGTGTGTGTGTGTGTTGGGGTGGAATATACCAAATGTTTCCACTTAAACTTAAGAATCCAATTTCAGTTGGGGTTCATTAAAGTTTTGTCAGTGACATGTCAAACACACTCAAGTATGGGCGTGGGTCACTTCTCGCAGTTCATATTCGCTATTAAGTGTACATCATGGCTGTCGGAGGAAAAAACCACCTACGTATTTGTGTAAGGTTACTCTTCTTCTCCTAAACTGCGGCTCACAGAAGGCTAAAAATGTGTCAAAACATGTGTTGCCTATGCTATTACTTTTCAGACATGTACACCTCATGGTGACACTATTATTAAACCCCATAAAGCGGGATTGACTTGAAACTTCTCATACTGTTCCGCAAAACATCCTCTGTAGCTTGAGACTCTTTAGCCGGATCATCGTGAAATTTGGCACACACTTTTAGGGGACTGGCAAGCACACGTGTGTCAAATTTGAACAAGATCGGTTGAAAAACATGGCCGCCGTATGCCAAATATATGGCACTTTTATGTTTTTCGTAATACTTGTTTACATTTCTGACTGCATGTCTTTTTGTGAATGTCCTCTAGTTGGTTGGACAGGTTGGTGGGGAAAGAAAAAAAAGTGGAACAAAATGTTACCATGGAATAGGGCTGGGAATCTTTGGGCACCGCACGATTTGATTCGATTCTTGGGGGTAGCAGTTCGATTCAGAAATGATTCCCGATTCAAAATGATTTTCGAATAAAAATTCTTATTTTTTTAATAACAATGGGTGCCAGTTTAATTATTAGCTGCAATATGATTTGCTTGAGTGGCTGGACGGAACACATATATGTATATAAAATATATAATTCATATATATATATATATATAAAATATATAATTCATATATATATATATATATATATATATATATATATATATATATATATATATATATATATATATATATATATATATATATATATATATACATACATTTATATATATATAATTTGTTAAATATATATGCATATATATTATATATATGAATTATATATGTATGTATAAATACAATATATAATTTATATATTATATATATACACATCAATTATTCATATTATATATATATATATATATATATATATATATATATATATATATATATATATATATATACATTATATATTTAGTTATATACTAAATGTGTGTATGTATGTGTATATATATATATATATATATATATATATATATATATATATATATATATAAAAAATTTATAATTAATATATATTTATATATTATTTTTAAATATATTTATATATACATATATTATTTCTATATTATATATATATATATATATATGTATATATATATATATATATATATATGTATATATATATATATATATATATATATATATATATATATATATATATATACATAAATAAAACATATATATAATATATATATATATATATATATATATATATATATATATATATATATATATATACATAAATAAAACATATATATAATATATATATATATATATATATACACTTTTAAATATATATACATATTATATATATATATAAATACAATATTTAATATAATACATAATATATATATACATATATATATATATACACTTTTAAATATATATATATATATATATATATATATATATATATATATATATATATATATATATATATACATTATATATATATATATATATATATATATATATATATATATATATATATATATATATATATATATATAAATATTTAATTTATATATATATATATATATATATATATATATATAATTTTTTAAATATATATATATACATATATTATTTATATATATATATATATATATATATATATATATATATATATATATATATATATATATATATATATATATATATATATATATATATATATATATATATATATATATATATATATATATATATATATATACAGTATATATATATAAATTGTATATATAATTTATATATTTTTAAAAAAAAACGATATTTGATGTTCTTAATCAATTAAGAATTGTTACAAATAAGAATCTCGATTAATTTGAATTATTTATTTTTTTTGATACCCCTACCATGGACGTAATGTCTCTTTACACTGCTATGTTGTGACATGTGGAGTAACTTCCAATAAAATAACAAAAAACAAAGCATCATTTTTCTTTGTTCGGGACTAATTGTCCACAAGTACTTAACCATTTCTGTCATGATTATAAACTATATAAATGTATTACATGTACGCTCGCACGTCTTCAGGGGCAATTTTTGTCATGATTATTACTTATATATGTAGTACATGTACGCTCGCACGTCTTCAGGGGCAATTTTTGTCATGATTATTACTTATATATGTAGTACATGTACGCTCGCACGTCTTCAGGGGCAATTTGTCCACAATCCACAGGGGGCGCCACTATCATCATGTGGAAAAAAAAAAGTGTTGTTAAAGGTAGAATGTACTTTACAGATAAAAAAACACACATGTTAGATGCTGTTTTGCAAGTACAAAACAAAGCACAACAAACTAGCTGAGGGGCAGGGGGGGTGGGGGGGTGGGGGGGTGGGGGGGTGGGGGTGCATAAATAAATATAGTCCCAAAGCGGCTTGGCGTTTGCTTGATGTCACTTGACTTGTTCGCGGCTCGTGGACTACCAGGGGAGCCCGCCAGTGGTTGACTGCTATTCTGAGAGGTCTTAAAAGCGAAGGCGAGGTGACATCACTGGCCTATACTACGTCTAAATATTATATCAGGCTCACGTCCCTCGTGGGAAACCTCTCCTCTCTGCTATTGCGGGACTATTTGCGTCCCTCGACTGCTTCATCGTCATCCTCTTTTGAGCCTCATCACGTCTGGCAAGTCGCTGTGTTGCTGCTCCGAACGAATCACGCTCATCATTTTTTCTTCCTGCCTCTTCATCTCCGCTTGAGAAAATAAAAAAAAAAAACACTGCTTGCCTTGCTTTTGAACGTCTGATCGACGTAAACACTCACGGGACACAGCATTAGGTACACCTACTCATCCGACCTAAACTACGCCAAGGCTAAAAAATGCTTAAAGGCCCCCAATATTATGTAAAAGTAACTTTTAATAACGTCATCATCGTGAAGGAAAAAAGGGTTTTTGTCAATGACATTGGGGTTCAGTTGGTTCTTTTGGATTGCTGCTTATGGCACAGGGGTGGGACCAGACACCCACTTGTTTTGGAAGGTCGATCACTTAAAGGCCTACTGAAACCCACTACTACCGACCACGCAGTCTGATAGTTTATATATCAATGATGAAATATTAACATTGCAACACATGCCAATACGACCGGGTTAACTTATAAAGTGCAATTTTAAATTTCCCGGGGAACTTCCGGTTCAAAACGCCTTTGAGGATGATGTATGCGCGTGACGTAGCCAGTAGAACACAGGTATGGCTTCGCCATTGAAGCCAATACAAAATAGTTGTTTTCATCTCATTATTCCACAGTATTCTGAACATCTGTGTTGGTGAATCTGTTGCAATTTGTTCAATGCATTATGGAGAAAGAAGCTGAGCAAGCAAAGAAGAAAGTCGGTGCGAAGCGGAGTATTTTGCGAGGGAAGTCAGCAACACAACACAGTCGGTGTTTCATTGTTTACATTCCCGAAAGATGCAGTCAAGATCGAAGAACTCGGACAACGGAGACTCTTACCAGGAGGACTTTGACTTCGTTAACAGACGCAGACGCGATACCGTGAGTACGCTTCCAAACATTTGATCGCTTGCTATAACTAGCTCGAGCTAGTAGCTAGTAGCTAGGAGCTAGGAGCTAGCATAACAAACACCTAGGTGTTTGTTATGCGGGATTAATTTGTGGCATATTAAATATAAGCCTGGTTGTGTTGTGGCTAATAGAGTATATATATGTCTTGTGTTTATTTACTGTTGTAGTCATTCCCAGCTGAATATCAGGTCCCACCCGCGCGCTTCCAAACATTTGATCGCTTGCCCGTACGTGCGTGTCACGTACGTAACTTTGGTTAAATATATAAGCTTTATGAACCTCGGGTTAGGTGAACGGTTCTTTGGGCTGAGTGAGTGTGTGTGTGTTGTGCAGGTGTTTGAATTGTATTGGCTCGTTATATATACGGGATCCCATCCATATTACCCGCTCGAGCTATAACTAGCTCGAGCTAGTAGCTAGTAGCTAGGAGCTAGCATAACAAACACGCAGGTGTTTTTATGTGGGATTAATTTGTGGCATATTAAATATAAGCCTGGTTGTGTTGTGGCTAATAGAGTATATATATGTCTTGTGTTTATTTACTGTTGTAGTCATTCCCAGCTGAATATCAGGTCAGCCCCGGCTCTCACAGCATCTTCCCTATCTGAGTAGCTTCAACTCCCCACTAGTCCTTCACTTGCACTTTACTCATCCACAAATCTTTCTTCATCCTCGCTCAAATTAATGGGGAAATCGTCGCTTTCTCGGTCCGAATCTCTCTCACTTCATGCGGCCATCATTGTAAACAATAGGGAACTTTGCGTATATGTTCAATTGACTACGTCACGCTACTTCCGGTAGGGGCAAGCCTTTTTTTTATCAGATACCAAAAGTTGCGATCTCTATCGTCGTTGTTCAATACTAAATCCTTTCAGCAAAAATATGTCAATATCGCGAAATGATCAAGTATGACACATAGAATAGATCTGCTATCCCAGTTTAAATTAAAAAAAAATCATTTCAGTAGGCCTTTAAAGTTAAAGTTAAAGTACCAATTTTGATGTAAAATTAGTACTTTTTACTGCAAAATGGTGACATTTGTCATGTAAAATTCTGACTCTTATAACAATATTGCCAATTTTATTTTTTCCCCTTGTAAAATAGTGACATTTTTTGGAGTAAAATGACGACCTTTTTGTCATAATTTTGCCAAGTAAAATTCAGATGATTATTATAACTTTGCCAAAATGTGAACGTTTTCTTATAAAACTGTGACTTTTGTCGACTCTTTTCAGAAAATTGCCTACATTTTCAGTTTTTCTTGTAAAATTGCGACTGTTATTGAGTAACATTTCAACTTTTATCTTAACGTTGCACAAATGTTCAGATTTTCTTGTAAAAATTACGACTTTTATTATAATAATGCCGAAATTCTAAGTTAAAGTACCAATGATTGTCACACACACACTAGGTGTGGTGAAATTTGTCCTCCGCATTTGACCCATCCCCTTGTCCACCCCCCTGGGAGGTGAGGGGAGCAGTGAGCAGCATCGGTGGCCGCGCCCGGGAATCATTTTTGGTGATTTAACCCCCAATTCCAACCCTTGATGCTGAGTGCCAAGCAGGGAGGTAATGGGTCCCATTTTTATAGTCGTTGGCATGACTCGGCCGGGGTTTGACTTGACCAAAAATGTGTGCTTGTGAAGTTTTAACATTTTCCAAAATAAAATAAATTCAGTTATTGACATGAAACGTCCTCCGACACACTCCTAGCAAAAATATTTGTTTCCGTGTATGTACCAAATGCAAAAAAAACCCCCAAAAAACAGGCTTTGCTACACGTTTTAAAAATAAACCTGATTGTCTGTCAGCTAGTGCTGTGGGCGCTGTAAATTTGATTGTTTTTAGTTTTTCTTCAGCAAAAAACTAACCTAGCATGATGATGCATGACGGAAAACCACTGCGTCTAATAGAGAATGTCTCATTTGCACCCCTGGTGGTGAAATATATCAAAATTAGGGGGTGGTCCCAAAAAGGAGGGATTTTTCAAATTGGTCGATTTTAAAAGTGCACACCCTCTGGTCAACATATGAAATAACAAGTGTGTGTAAAAATGTGAAGTGCTCCCCTTCTGGCCAACATACGTAATGACAGGTGTGTGTAAGATATTTAAATGTGCCCAAAATTAATAAACAAAATTAAATAATTATGTATATCGCGTCATACTGTAATAACTTGAAATAAATAATGAAGATTTAAAAACAATTGCAAACAAAAAATTATTGTTCTGTCAGCTAGAAATGCTGGAACACAGCAAAAACACTTCCAAGGAATGTGGAGCAGATGGCGTCCACAAAGTACGTGCGTACTTGAGCTCGGCATGGAAAGGATCGTCAACAGTGACCAGTGAATAACGTCCCGACAAACAAATGGTGTCGCAAGCTCAACTTATATAGTGCTAATTACAAACAGAAAACAGGTGAGGGGGAAATGTGGTCAAAGGCAGGCATAACGCTGCTACAGGAAAAGGGAAAAACAGGAGTTGAAAAACCACAAAATAAGAGCGCAAGACAGGAACTAAAACCACACCCAGAAAATGACCAAGAAACTCAAAACAAGAAATCATAACAAGTCGTGACAGACTGTTCATTCAATTTTTTTACAGAGACTTTGAAGGCAACATTTCAAACAGTGTTTTATAGATTGTAAGTGGTGTCCAAAGTGGGGTGCGCCATTGAGACGACGAAGGTTGTAGTGACTGGACAGACTATAAAATGAAACGAAACGAAATGCTGGAACACAGCAAAAAACACTTCCAAGGAATGTGGAGCAGACGGCGTCCACAAAGTGCGTGCGTACTTGAGCTCGGCATAGAAAGGATCGTCAACAGTGACCAGTGAATAACGTCCCGACAACCAAATGGTGTCGCAAGCTCAACTTATATAGTGCTGATTACAAACAGAAAACAGGTGAGGGGGAATTGTCATCAAAGGCAGGCGTAAAGCTGCTGCAGGAAAGGGGAAAACAGGAAGTGAAAAACCACAAAGGGGGTAGCGAGCGGTGTATATTGTAGCGTCCCGGAAGAGTTAGTGCCGCAAGGGGTTCTGGGTATTTGTTCTGTTGTGTTTATGTTGTGTCACGGTGCGGATGTTCTCCCGAAATGTGTTTGTTCATTCTTGTTTGGTGTGGGTTCACAGTGTGGCGCATATTTGTAACAGTGTTAAAGTTGTTTATACGGCCACCCTCAGTGTGACCTGTATGGCTGTTGACCAAGTATGATTGCATTCACTTGTGTGTGTGAAAAGCCGTAGATATTATGTGATTGGGCTGGTTTATGGCGCTCTGTACGACTCCGTATGTACCGCTCCGTACAGCGGCGTTTTAACTAGTCATAAATGTTACTTATTGAAACCAATACCGATAATTTCCGATATCACATTTTAAAGCATTTATCGGCCAATAATATCGGCAGTCCAATATTATCGGACATCTCCACTAATAACATCATAATAACAGTGGTCCCCAACCTTTTTGTACTTGCGGACCGGTCAACGCTTGAAAATGTGTCCCACTGACCGGTGGGGCGGGGGGTATGTAGTACATTTTTTTTTTGTCATAAAGAAATACAGTCATGTGTGCTTACGGACTGTATCCCTGCAGACTGTATTGATTTATATTGATATATAATGTATATATTGTGTTTTTTATGTTGGTTTAATTAAACATTTTTTTATTATTATTATTATTTTTTGTTTTTATTTCTTGTGCGGCCGCGGCCCGGTACCAATCGGTCCACGGACCGGTAACGGGCCGCGGCCCGGTGGTTGGGGACCACTGATACATAATACATAATAATACATAATACATAATAATACTATTTTGTCTTTAAATATATATAAAATGTGTTTTCAGCCTTTTTTTTTTCAAAATAAAATGCTTCATTTGACTTTTCAGTATATGGCCCTTGTTGGAAAGAGTTTCTACACTCCTGGCCCAGAATCATGCAGAAAATCAAAGAATAAAGCAATCAAATATTCCCTTTCCCCCCGCCATGTTCAGTTGTTGAAAACAATAACATTCACCCCGAGAAAACAAGACAGACCGCGTGTGTATTTTTGGTCTCCGTGTGACTGCCGCCCCTGAAACAAAACCACCGTCTAATGTGTTCCTGGGGATAATCACACCTGAGAGACGGCCACACCCTCCGATCCGAAGCAACCACACACACAATTATTGCCTTCTCTGTTAAACCACATCAGTCACTTACAATTACAGCATGCATTTTCATTATCAGCCTACTTGAAGGGGACTATTTTAAGTCAGGATTTGGGGCGAGAAGGTCATAAAAAGGTGGGAGTTTCTCAGGCAGCATCAATGTTTTTTTTTTAGTGTGAACTTTTTTAAAAGCAACAATATGTCTTTTTTTTTGTTTTTTCTGTGGGCCAATTTCAGGCTTGAGGCTAACCTCCTCCAACCTCCGAGGACAAAGCTACGAACAACGGGAGACCGGGCTTTCTGCTCCGCCGCTCCCAGTCTGTGGAACGCTCTCCCTGACCACCTGAGGGCACCACAGACTGTGGATGCTTTTAATAAAGGCTTAAAAACCCTTCTTTTAAAAAAAGCCTTTTTTTTTTAGATATATGCATACACTGCGAAAAGTCAAGTGTTCAAAAACAAGAAAAAAAAAGGTATTTTATTAGAATTAAGCAAAATTATCTGCCAATAGAACAAGAAAATTTGGCTTGTCAAGACTTTCCAAAACAAGTAAAATTAGCTAACCTCAATAAACCCAAAAAATACCTTAAAATAAGTATATTCTCACTAATAACAACTGTACTACTATATGAGTACGGATTTTATATTGTTTCATTGAAAATAAAACAGCAAAGTCCATTTGGCTGTCATCTGTTTTAAGTATGAGACACAATTGTGTCAAAGTCATGATTTTTTTTCTCATGCTTGAAATAAGAAATTATTACTTTAAAAAAGTAGTTTTAAACTTGTGAGTGTTGATGACACAGCTTTGCAACAGTTGATATTCTAGTTTCAAGCATGTTTTACTCAATATAGGTCATCAAATCTCAGCAACAAGCTGTAATATCTTACTGAGATCATTTAGGAACAAAACCCTTAAAACAAGTAAAAAAAACTCTAACATAGCATCTGCTTAGTGAGAAGAATTATCTTATCAGACAGAAAATAAGCAAATATCACCCTTATTTGAGATAATTAATCTTACTTAGATTTCAGTTTTTGCAGTGTAGTTTTTATTTTTATTATATTTTTATTTTTGTAATACACTGTAGCACTTTGAGGTTGTTTACTCAATGTAAAGTGCTTTTTACAAATAAAATCTATTATTATTATTATTATTATTACGTATTATTATAAATAGCAATAAGAAGTAATTTAGTTTTACTTCACCGGTGTTAAGTGTGCTAATAAATCCATGTTATTCCACGGAAACACTCATTACCTGTATTTTGAATATTGTTATCGTTATTTTGTTTGTTGACGAAGCCGTGACAGGCTAACCTCCTCCAACCTCCGAGGACAAAGCTACGAACAACGGGAGACCGGGCTTTCTGCTCCGCCACTCCCAGTCTGTGGAACGCTCTCCCTGACCACCTGAGGGCACCACAGACTGTGGATGCTTTTAAAAAAGGCTTAAAAACCCTTCTTTTTAAAAAAGTATTTTTTTATAGATATATGCATACTAGTTCTAGCTATTTGGCTGTTCTAGTTTTTATTTTTATTTACTTTTTATTATCTTTTTATTTTTATTTTTTTAATACACTGTAGCACTTTGAGGTTGTTTACTCAATGTAAAGTGCTTTTTACAAATAAAATCTATTATTATTATTATTATTACGTATTATTACAAATAGCAATAAGAATTCATTTAGTTTTACTTCACCGGTGTTAAGTGTGTAAATAAATCCACGTTATTCCATGGAAACACTCATTACCTGTATTTTGAATATTGTTATCGTTATTTTGTTTGTTGACGAAGCCGTGACAGGCTTACCTCCTCCAACCTCCGAGGACAAAGCTACGAACAATGGGAGACCGGGCTTTCTGCTCCGCCGCTCCCAGTCTGTGGAACGCTCTCCCTGACCACCTGAGGGCACCACAGACTGTGGATGCTTTTAAAAAAGGCTAAAAAACCCTTCTTTTTAAAAAAGTCTTTTTTTTTTTTAGATATATGCATACTAATTCTAGCTATTTGGCTGTTCTAGTTTCTATTTTTATTTACTTTTTATTATCTTTTTATTTTTATTTTTGTAATACACTGTAGCACTTTGAGGTTGTTTACTCAATGTAAAGTGCTTTTTACAAATAAAATCTATTATTATTATTATTATTACGTATTATTATAAATAGCAATAAGAAGTAATTTAGTTTTACTTCACCGGTGTTAAGTGTGCTAATAAATCCATGTTATTCCACGGAAACACTCATTACCTGTATTTTGAATATTGTTATCATTATTTTGTTTGTTGACGAAGCCGTGACAGGCTTACCTCCTCCAACCTCCGAGGACAAAGCTACGAACAATGGGAGACCGGGCTTTCTGCTCTGCCACTCCCAGTCTGTGGAACGCTCTCCCTGACCACCTGAGGGCACCACAGACTGTGGATGCTTTTAAAAAAGGCTTAAAAACCCTTCTTTTTAAAAAAGTATTTTTTTATAGATATATGCATACTAGTTCTAGCTATTTGGCTGTTCTAGTTTTTATTTTTATTTACTTTTTATTATCTTTTTATTTTTATTTTTTTAATACACTGTAGCACTTTGAGGTTGTTTACTCAATGTAAAGTGCTTTTTACAAATAAAATCTATTATTATTATTATTATTATTACGTATTATTACAAATAGCAATAAGAATTCATTTAGTTTTACTTCACCGGTGTTAAGTGTGTAATTAAATCCACGTTATTCCATGGAAACACTCATTACCTGTATTTTGAATATTGTTATCGTTATTTTGTTTGTTGACGAAGCCGTGACAGGCTTACCTCCTCCAACCTCCGAGGACAAAGCTACGAACAACGGGAGACCGGGCTTTCTGCTCCGCCGCTCCCAGTCTGTGGAACGCTCTCCCTGACCACCTGAGGGCACCACAGACTGTGGATGCTTTTAAAAAAGGCTAAAAAACCCTTCTTTTTAAAAAAGTCTTTTTTTTTTTAGATATATGCATACTAGTTCTAGCTATTTGGCTGTTCTAGTTTCTATTTTTATTTACTTTTTATTATCTTTTTATTTTTATTTTTGTAATACACTGTAGCACTTTGAGGTTGTTTACTCAATGTAAAGTGCTTTTTACAAATAAAATCTATTATTATTATTATTATTACGTATTATTACAAATAGCAATAAGAATTCATTTAGTTTTACTTCACCGGTGTTAAGTGTGTAAATAAATCCACGTTATTCCATGGAAACACTCATTACCTGTATTTTGAATATTGTTATCGTTATTTTGTTTGTTGACGAAGCCGTGACAGGCTAACCTCCTCCAACCTCCGAGGACAAAGCTACGAACAATGGGAGACCGGGCTTTCTGCTCCGCCGCTCCCAGTCTGTGGAACGCTCTCCCTGACCACCTGAGGGCACCGCAGACTGTGGATGCTTTTAAAAAAGGCTAAAAAACCCTTCTTTTTAAAAAAGTATTATTTTTTTTAGATATATGCATACTAGTTCTAGCTATTTGGCTGTTCTAGTTTCTATTTTTATTTACTTTTTATTGTCTTTTTATTTTTATTTTTGTAATACACTGTAGCACTTTGAGGTTGTTTACTCAATGTAAAGTGCTTTTTACAAATAAAATCTATTATTATTATTATTATTATTATTACGTATTATTATAAATAGCAATAAGAAGTAATTTAGTTTTACTTCACCGGTGTTAAGTGTGCTAATAAATCCACATTATTCCATGGAAACACTCATTACCTGTATTTTGAATATTGTTATCATTATTTTGTTTGTTGACGAAGCCGTGACAGGCTTACCTCCTCCAACCTCCGAGGACAAAGCTACGAACAATGGGAGACCGGGCTTTCTGCTCCGCCACTCCCAGTCTGTGGAACGCTCTCCCTGACCACCTAAGGGCACCACAGACTGTGGATGCTTTTAAAAAAGGCGTAAAAACCCCTCTTTTTAAAAAAGTCTCTTTTTTTTTTGATATATGCATACTAGTTCTAGCTATTTGGCTGTTCTAGTTTTTATTTGTATTTAGTTTTTATTATCTTTTTATTTTTATTTTTTTAATACACTGTAGCACTTTGAGGTTGTTTACTCAATGTAAAGTGCTTTTTACAAATAAAATCTAATATTATTATTTTTATTATTACATATTATTATAAATAGCAATAAGAAGTAATTTAGTTTTACTTCACCGGTGTTAAGTGTGCTAATAAATCCACGTTATTCCATGGAAACACTCATTACCTGTGTTTTGAATATTGTTATTATTTTGTTTGTTGACGAAGCCGTGACAGGCTAACCTCCTCCAACCTCCGAGGACAAAGCTACGAACAATGGGAGACCGGGCTTTCTGCTCCGCCACTACCAGTCTGTGGAACGCTCTCCCTGACCACCTAAGGGCACCACAGACTGTGGATGCTTTTAAAAAAGGCTTAAAAACCCTTCTTTTTAAAAAAGTCTTCTTTTTTTTTTAGATATATGCATACTAGTTCTAGCTATTTGGCTGTTCTAGTTTTTATTTGTATTTACTTTTTATTATCTTTTTATTTTTATTTTTTTAATACACTGTAGCACTTTGAGGTTGTTTACTCAATGTAAAGTGCTTTTTACAAATAAAATCTAATATTATTATTTTTATTATTACATATTATTATAAATAGCAATAAGAAGTAATTTAGTTTTACTTCACCGGTGTTAAGTGTGCTAATAAATCCACGTTATTCCATGGAAACGCTCATTACCTGTATTTTGAATATTATTATCATTATTTTGTTTGTTGACGAAGCCGTGACAGGCTAACCTCCTCCAACCTCCGAGGACAAAGCTACGAACAATGGGGGACCGGGCTTTCTGCTCCGCCGCTCCCAGTCTGTGGAACGCTCTCCCTGACCACCTGAGGGCACCACAGACTGTGGATGCTTTTAAAAAAGGCTTAAAAACCCTTCTTTTTAAAAAAGTCTTTTTTTTTTTTTAGATATATGCATACTAGTGTTAATAAATCCACGTTATTCCATGGAAACCCTCATTACCTGTATTTTGAATATTGTTATCATTATTTTGTTTGTTGATTAAGCCGTGACCTCACACAGTACTCCCTTAAATAAAGTGACAATAAAGTCCTTCAGTGCAACTAATTGCACCTGCAGCTCCTTTTTTTTTTTTTTCAAAAGCGACTTCTTTCATTAGCCCAAAAAACATTCCGACTTCACCAAACACACTTTTTTGTTGATGTGATCTCAGGAAAAAACAACAATACTAAAAGAGCGCTGCAGCCAACGTGTTGCGTTCACAGAGGCTCCGATTGAAGGCCATGAATGGGGGCTCAGTGCTCGGGCCACCCGGCCCCGCCGTCCGCCGCCCACCGCCCACCGTCGCCCCTGGAGCTCAGTCGGCTACGACTACGCCGTACGAGCCAGGCCACATAATGAGCACATTCACGCCGCCGCGGTGATAGCTGACACCGCACGACTCTAATTGGACTTTCAATGGCTCTCATGGCTACCAGGTTTTTAGTCTCAGTCTGAAAAAGGTCAGAACGAAGAAAAAAAAACCGACACAAATTGGTATGAAAATGTCTCCGTGTAACCGGAGCCTGATGTTATCATTTTAGACCACACTCCTTTTTTTTTTTTTTGACCACACAGCATAATGGTCCGCCACACAATAATAAAGGCACCGGGTGTGCGACGGGATATAATTGGCCTCCCAGCAATCAACCCCAATTACCGCGCACTGTAATTGGCTTCAGAACCATCAACAAGGCAGCTGTCATTAAGTCGGGGCAGGCACCGACATGCCCGTGAAAAGTCCTTATCGCTTTATTTCATCTGCTGCTCTGGAGCTGCCGGTCCACGCAGGACGTGTCGTGCACGAGTACTGGTCTTGTGGGGACTTGTGCTCTAAATGAAGTGGCGGCCTCACAAGGCCTGTTAGAATTCAAACCCCGTTTCCATATGAGTTGGGAAATTGTGCTAGATGTAAATATAAACGGAATACAATGATTTGCAGATCCTTTTCAACCCATATTCAATTGAATGCACTACAAAGACAACATATTTGATGTTCGAACTCATAAACTCCATCTTAGATGAGCTCAGGCCCAGCGAAGCGGACGGCGTTTCTGGGTGTTGTTGATAAACGGTTTTCGCCTTGCATAGGAGAGTTTTAACTTGCACTTACAGATGTAGGGACCAATTGTAGTTACTGACAGTGGGTTTCTGAGGTGTTCCTGAGCCCATGTGGTGATATCCTTTACACACTGATGTCGCTTGTTGATGCAGTACAGCCTGAGGGATGGAAGGTCACGGGCTTAGCTGCTTAAGTGCAGTGATTTCTCCAGATTCTCTGAACCCTTTGATGATATTACGGAGCGTGGATGGTGCAATCCCTAAATTCCTTGCAATAGCTGGTTGAGAAAGGTTTTTCTTAAACTGTTCAACAATTTTGCTCACGCATTTGTTGACAAAGTGGTGACCCTCGCCCCATCCTTGTTTGTGAATGACTGAGCATTTCATGGAATCTACTTTTATACCCAATCATGGCACCCACCCGTTCCCAATTTGCCTGTTCACCTGTGGGATGTTCCAAATAAGTGTTTGATGAGCATTCCTCAACTTTATCAGTATTTATTGCCACCTTTCCCAACTTCTTTGGCACGTGTTGCTGGCATCAAATTCTAAAGTTAATGATTATATGTTGTCTTTGTAGCATATTCAACTGAATATGGGTTGAAAATGATTTGCAAATCATTGTATTCCGTTTATATTTACATCCAACACAATTTCCCAACTCATATGGAAACGGGGTTTGTACACTAAGGTTATCCAGGCTATATCCCACCTAACATTATCCTTGTCCACACACACACAATGGTCGTTTAAGACCCCCTCCCCCCGTCCGTTCGCCGGCGCAACGCGACCTAATACGCATGCGTGGAAAAATTGCTGATAATGAATACGTTAGTGTTTTTCATACGTACCATTGTTTTCTTGATCAAACCTTTTCTAGCATTACACACTACAACATAAAAAAAGTTTGAAAGATTTGTGCTGATACCGTATCAGATGAAAATCGGCATCCACCTCAAGGCTGCAAATGTCAGGTTCAAACACTGTGGACATTTATTAAACAAGACAAGAAGCAAGGAATTCATCAGAGACATAATTCAATTTGGCTCAACTGGTCTTGTGGGGACTTGTGCTCTAAATGAAGTGGCAGCCTCACAAGGGCCGTTCGAGTAAAAGTACCAGATTATAGTGTTTGTCACCACTTTTAAATTAGTTTTTAGCTCACTCAATTGTGTATCGGAAATGTGTTGTCCAAAACTTAGCTTTGACGCTGGAATTTAGATAAAGTGCTGCTTCTGTGGCCCTTTCTACAATAAGCCGGCTAATGTTATCCAGGCTATATCCCACCTAACCGTATCCTTGTCCACACACACACAATGGTCGTTTAAGACCCCCTACCCCCGACCTAATATGCATGCGCGGAAAAATGCTGATAATGAATACGTTAGTGTTTTTCATACGTACCATTGTTTTCTTGATCAAACCTTTTCTAGCATTACACACTACAACATAATAAAAGTTTGAAAGATTTATGCTGATACCGTATCAGATGAAAATTGGCATCAACCAGTACTCAAGGCTGTAATTGTCAGGCTCAAACACTGAGGACATTTATTAAACAAGACAAGAAGCAAGGAATTAAACAGAGACATCATTCAATTTGGCTCTATTGAGGATAAACGCCTACACCTGTACCCTTGGACAGTGTCTCACCACGCTCTGACAAAAGATGGTACGCCTCCTCTTTTATTTGGACTTTCCCTGATTACATGGCAACAGCTGTTTCTAAAGGTACGGGGGTCGTAAACAGCCGCCTTTGGTTCCAAAACAGTTCAAAGAAAAGGTCGTAAACAGCCGGCCAACATGCGTGGGAAATGCGCACGTCATAGTCACCTCCAGTGTTGCTTTGTGTGCAATTCCTTCAATTTAACTTATCTGAACAATATCCAGTGTTGTGGTATTTCAATTAACTGGAATCCAGTGCGCTGCGGGGCCCTATTGTAGTGAATCACACCTGAGTAGAGATGTCCGATATTATCGGCCGATAAATGCTTTAAAATGTAATATCGGAAATTATCAGTATCGGTTTCAAAATGATCGGTATCGGTTTCAAAAAGTAAAATTCATGACTTTTTAAAACGCCGCTGTGTACACGGACGTAGGGAGAAGTACAGAGCGCCAATAAACCGTAAAGGCACCGCCTTTGCGTGCCGGCCCACTCACATATTATCTAGGGCTTTTCACACACACAAGTGAATGCAAGTCATACTTGATCAACAGCCATAGAGGTCACACTGAAGGTGACCGTATAAACAACTTTAACACTGTTACCAAACAAAAATGACGAACACATTTCGGGAGAACATCCGCACCGTAACACAACATAAACACAACAGAACAAATACCCAGAACCCCTTGCAGCACTAACTCTTCCGGGACGCTACAATATACACCCCCGCTAACCCCCCCCCCCCCCCTCCCCAACTCAACCCCGTCCCCCCAACCCCGCCCACCTCAACCATCACAACAAAATTAGGCATAATAATGTGTTAATTCCACAACTGTATATATCGGTATCGGTTGATATCGGAATCGGTAATTAAGAGTTGGACATTTTCGGAATATCGGATATCGGCAAAAAAGCCATTATCGGACATCTCTAATTATAAATAATGCTAATGAGATTAATCCTTAATAAAATTCCCTTCAAGAAAAAAAAGTACCTTTTTAATAAAGAAAGCCGTTTACCCAAAAATGCGTTACTCGTTGAAAAACAACCCAAAAATGGTTCATCGTTTTGAAAACCCAGAAACTGAGTTAAAATAAATCAAATCAACTTTATTTATGAAGCACATTTAAAATGTACCACAGGGGTAGCCAAAGTGCTGTACAATGGGCAGGTTAAAAGATAATACAAGAACCGAGCAAACACAACACAACACAAACAGAACACGATAAAAAAATAAATAAATAAAATATAAAAACATAAAAACAGGTTCACAGCAGGTGTATTATGGGGCGCCATTGCAGGATGGATATCACTCAGTGTTAAAAAGCATAAAAGTATGTTTTTAAGAGAGATTTAAAAACAGGAAGAGAGGAGGCTTGTCTAACACTCAGAGGTAGGTCGTTCCAGGGCTTGGGAGCAGCAGCAGCGAAAGCTCTGTCACCTCTAAGCTTCAGCCTTGTGAACAAATAATACCCTTATAACCCCCAAAATGGATTGCTTGTCATAAAAATAACCCAACACTCGCAACTCATAAATTGGGTTATCAAAATAGTGCGCAGAAGGCCGAAATGCCTAGAAAACGTCTTTTGAACTACTGTGCCTAACTCATGGTGTACAAGTGAGAAACCGGGGCTATTTTCCCTCCACGTCTCAGTAGGCAAGCGAACGTAAACACATCGTATAAACAGACAATTCCGAGAGTTTCCGTCTTTTCTATTTCCCCGTCGAGAGTTTTCGTCAGCCCGGAGCCACTTTGCATGGATCTCTCGGCGGATTGTACATCCCTTAGTCCGGTGTGTGATTGTGTGTGATTATGTGTGATTATGTGTGGGCCTGTTGCTTTCATGTTGGCGGTCCTACACAAGTTTGTTTGTTTGTTGTTGGAAAATGCAAATCTTTTGTCAGCAGGACGCGAGCAAGACAGAAACAAAGCTAAAAAAAAACTAAGCAAACACGGAATTTTAATAGCAAAAACACTAGTTTTCCTTTACTATAATTTTAAATGATGGTGGATGTTTTTTTTGGATTTACCACGGGTGTGTTTTGGGGTTAAATGTGTATTCTGACTGCTGCTATTGGTTTTAAATGATTAAGGCCTGATTCGCATTTAAGAATGAGAGATTCTATGCTCGGTATTTAAAAGTTAAAAAAGTTAAAGCACCACTGGTAGTCACCGGCTTAGTGGTTAGAGTGTCCGCCCTGAGATCGGTAGGTTGTGAGTTCAAACTCCGGCCGAGTCATACCAAAGACTGTAAAAATGGGACCCCGTTACCTCACCTTTTGGTGATTTAACCCCCAATTCCAACCCTTGATGCTGAGTGCCAAGCAGGGAGGTAATGGGTCCCATTTTAACAGTCTTTGGTATGAACTCACGACCTACCGATCTCAGGGCGGACACTCTAACCACAAGGTATCGTACCAAATGTACGGTGTTTACATAAACAAACAAACAAACAAATGTAAGAAGATGATAAAGTGTGCATGGGTCATGATTAGAGATGTCAGACAATATCGGCCGATAAATGCTTTAAAATGTAATATCGGAAATTATCGGTATCGTTTTTTTTATTATTTGTATCGTTTTTTTTTTTTTAACTTTTTTTTTTTTGTTTTTTTTTAAATTAACATAAAAAACACAAGATACACTTACAATTAGTACACCAACCCAAAAAACCTCCCTCCCCCATTTACACTCATTCACACAAAAGGGTTGTTTCTTTCTGTTATTAATATTCTGGTTCCTACATTATATATCAATATATATCAATACAGTCTGCAAGGGATACAGTCCGTAAGCACACATGATTGTGCATGCTGCTGGTCCACTAATAGTACTAACCTTTAACAGTTAATTTTAGTCATTTTCATTAATTACTAGTTTCTATGCAACTGTTTTTATATTGTTTTACTTTCTTTTTTATTCAAAAAAATGTTTTTAATTTATTTATCTTATTGTATTTATTTTTTATTTTTAAAAAGGACCTTATCTTCACCATACCTGGTTGTCCAAATTAGGCATAATAATGTGTTAATTCCATGACTGTATATATATCGGTATCGGTTGATATCGGTATCGGTAATTAAAGAGTTGGACAATATCGGAATACCGGATATCGGCAAAAAGCCATTATCGGACATCCCTAGTCACGATGCTACAGTAGTTACTTTAATATTACAAAACAATCAATTGACGTCATTGTGAAGTGTGAAACTATTGTAATAAAATTGCCGCAATTACGTGAATTGTTCGTGACATTTTTACGTGCTGACCCAGGATAGCTCAATGGTTAAGACGTCCGCCTCTCACTCAGTAATACTGGGTTCAGTTCCATAACTTGGAAGAACTAGTTTTTTTTTACCATGAATTGATTAACGTGGACCCCGACTTAAACAAGTTGAAAAACTTATTCGGGTGTTACCATTTAGTGGTCAATTGTACGGAATATGTACTGTACTGTGCAATCTACTAATAAAAGTCTCAATCAATCAATCGATACTGTACACTGCATCCAATTTTTTATGTATTTTTTAACTAACATATCAACCCACCCAAGGACGTAAGCGTGGACGATATGGCCTAAAATAAAATCCCGGATTTTTTCCACAAAACATTCAATTTACTATTTTTTTCGACTTTTTTTCTATACTTTTTAAAGAAACCGTTGAATACAATTGATAAATACAATTTAAAAAAAAAAGTGTTTTGTTTATTTGATCAAAAACTGGTAGATGCACTGCATACACTGCATCTTACTCTTAGCAAAATTTGAATTTGAAATCAAAATTTTACCTTTGGAGGAATAATTTTCATGGAACTAAATTGAGGGCTTCCTCTGGTAAGCGATACTTCTTTCTTGAATGAAATACTTCTGTTAACAATACTTACTTCAATAATTATTATTATTATTACATTTTTACTATTATTTATTTATGTATTTTATTGTGATTACTTATGGAGTTTATTGTGAATAAATTGTGAACAGGAAGTGAACAAAAAGTTTGAGCAACTGTTATGTAAAGAAAAGGGGTAGGATTAAATAAGCTCTGCTTCTTCCTACTCCTTTTCGAACATGTTGAAAAGAGAAACTGGAAATTGTGATGTATCATGTTGTATGCTTGCATGTTCGAAATAAACTCAAACTCAAACTCAAACTCAACAAAAACGGGTTACGATGCTACAGTAGTTATTTTGCTATAACAAAAACAATCAATTGACGTTTTTGATTGATTGATTGAGAAGTTTATTGACATCCTAAAGATGTCACGTCATTGTGAAATATAAAAGGGGACTACAACCCAAGTGTGAAACTATTGTAACAAAATTGCGGCAATTACGTTAATTGTTCGAACATTTTGTGTACTGTATATTATATGCAATTGTTTTAATTTATTTTTTATTAACGAACAACGTGGACGATATAGCCTAAATATATAGCCTCGATTTTTACACAAAAAATTCTATTTACTATTTTTTCCGACATTTTCTCTACTTTTTAAAGAAACCATTGAATATAAAAGACAAATATAATACAATTTGTTTATTTGATCAAAAACGGGTTGATTGATATGACAATGCATACTCTTAGCAAAATTAGATTTTAAAATAAATGTTATAGTTTTCATGGAATAATTTTCATAGAACTAAATTGAGAGCTTCTTCTGGTAAGCGACATGCACCTGGGGATAGGTTGATTGCCAACACTAAATTGGCCCTAGTGTGTGAATGTGAGTGTGAATGTTGTCTGTCTATCTGTGTTGGCCCTGTGATGAGGTGGCGACTTGTCCAGGGTGTACCCTGCCTTCCGCCCGATTGTAGCTGAGATAGGCTCAGGCACCCCCCGCGTCCCCAAAAGGTGTCAGAAAAATTGTATGTAAATTATCAAAAAACTTTCCGTTCTCGGAGTTCCCAGTGAACAGATGAAAGCTGTCTTTGTTGCACCAAGCCAAAGGCTTGGAAAATTCCGCTGTGTACGATGGGAGGAGACGGGAGGGGTTATCTATGGTGATCCAAGACTTGCCCAAGCTCGATCCAGGACCAGCCCAAGCCCACGCCCGTTCTTCCTTCGACGGAATCAACAGACTAAGTCAATAGCGCCTCTGCTGGTTGTAGCACATGTAGTGCACTCCATTTTAACTCAATTAACTCAACCACTTTGACGTAATTGTTAAAAATTGATCAGTCAAAAATGCCCATCCTTAAATCATGATTAAAGTGAAAAATGCTAAAATACTTTTTTAAAAAAAAGTAATTCATATCCCAACTGCATAAAAACAAGTCTTCCAAGCGCTCCAAAACAACTTTTGCCTGCATCCGTCTACACTTTTTATCACCTTTCCACAATCCGGCTTAAGCTTTCTCGTTTCTCGCCGCTAATTGTAAAGTGCTTCGGTGCAGCTTTGAAGTTTGTCTCCGGGAGGCTTTTTTTTTTTTTTTTTTTTTGCGGAAGCATCCCCAGCGTTCCACAGAAAAAGGGAAACGATAATTTACCCGAGGATCATTTATTCGTCGTCGAGAGAGAGACACAAAGAGATTGAATGTTTGAAAGAGGAGTTTTAAAGAAACAACTGGAAATTGGGAGGGTAATTTTTCCGCACTTTCCGCAGAAGCCATTTATAATTTTTAACTGCGGCACTGCAAGTAGTGGCGGGGGTTACATAAGCGAGCGCAATTAACTTAAAATCGTTTAATCGTTTGCAATTACTGTAAAAACGGGGATTATTTAAGCCGTTTAACGTTTATTGCCGTGTGGACGGAGGAAATGTCGGAATATGAGCGCACACACTAATTAATTTTTCTGGGTAATCATGTTATCCAAAATGTTCTATAAGTTGATTCGCTGAATTGTTTCCTTTGAAGTGATATCAGGAATATTAATGCATTTTTTTGACATTATTGTGTTTATTGCACTGCAAAAACTGAAATCTAAGTAAGATGAAATATCTCAAATAAGGGTGATGTTTGCTTATTTTCTGTCTGATAAGATAATTCTTCTCACTAAGCAGATTTTATGTTAGAGTGTTTTACTTGTTTTAAGTGTTTTGGTCCTAAATGATCTCAGTAAGATATTACAGCTTGTTGCTGAGATTTGATGACCTATATTGAGTAAAACATGCTTGAAACTAGAATATCAACTGTTGCAAAGCTGTGTCATCAACACTCACAAGTATAAAACTACTTTTTTAAAGTAGTAATTTCTTATTTCAAGCATTTAACATGTGACATTTCAAACTATTTTGAACAGAAATAGTTCATGCACATTCAGATAAATTCTTCCAAATTACAATTTAAAAAATTATTGTCCAGAATTTACGGTATTAAAAATAAGTTTATCAACACTGATGGTTAAGCGGTTGTGTCGTCCTGTTCGGTCACACATCGGTGATGTGTGACCCATTCTTTTTCCTCTAGTTGTCACGGCCAGGGCGCATTGGCCCTCATCTTTGCGACCTGACGAGCGCACCGCGGGCCACGCCCACAGGCACTCTCTCCCCGCTGCTGGCGTGCCTCCTCACGCCTGCAGACAATCTGCAATCTGCGGACCTGCCCGCGAGGAGCGAGCTGCCATCATAAACCGCCACAACCTGCCATCCCGGGCCGGAATATAAACTTCTGTTGGCGTACAGTAAGCGATGCAATCTTGCTCTCTTTCTGTTTTCCCCTTCGTGTTTCATTGTCGTGTCGCGTCGATCCTACTGCAGACCTCCGTTCCCGTGTTTAACGTTGCTGTGTGTCTTGTCATTCATCGTCGTCGTTCCCCTGCTTCCCGGACTGCCTCTTCGATCTCGACCTCCCACTTGGACCCGGATCTCTTGACGCCTCTCTCTCGCCCTGGATCATCTGTCTGCCCAACGGACTGTCTTATGCCTTGTCCCTCCTCTCGCCTAGGTAACACACACTGCAGCTAGTCACACATAGCCACACACCCCATACACTTTTGGATCTAGTTCACACTCCATTTCCTTTGTTTATATTATTATTGTTTGATTATTATATATACGGTCAATATATGTAATAAATACATAGAGCTATACGTCCCCTGTTGTCTGTTGCCGTCATCTCCCCTCCTAGCCATAACACTAGTCCTCCAATGATAAGGGTACGTGGAAGAAACTTAGTGCATTTTCCGCCACGGAGGTGAGGATCGGTGTCTTACGAGCGGCTCCACACTGCGGATAGACGACGTGTTCGTCGCAGCTTGCTCTGAAGCTCGGGCCGGTGTTCTGGCAAGACGTGCACCCTCCTGTCGAGATGTCGGGAAACGCGACGGTGTCTCCCTGAGCGTGCGTCCCTTTTGAAGGAATCTTCCATGCGAGTACAATCTTTAACCAGCTGCGGTAAATATCATCAGCCGATCTCTGATCCATTAAAAAAGGAAAATATCGCATTCCCTGACATCACCGCTTGCCAAATAGTGGTCCCAGGCAAGACAACTACTTGATCCTTTCCCACTTTCTCATGCACTGCATCCAAATTATTATTAAAAATGGTCCCACACCACAAAGTTGGAAATAAAACTATTTTTCGTGAGAATTCCTAAAGTGGGTCAGCAGAAACCCTTCCAACCCTCCTCTACCATCCCCCCAGTGGCCACTGATGCATCCGTCACTCTGACAACACCAAGCATAAGACAACCAGCCACTCTGCTTCAGAAAAAGGTGATGCAAAACTCCGTAAGAGATGAGCGGAAACTTTACACCAGAGTTGAATTCTTGCTACATAAAAACAGGAGTACAGTACAAGTAGAATACGGGGTTTTAGAAGGATGACAAGGTTTGGTTTGTCTCTTTGGTGTTCCTCTGGTTTTAGTCTGTCTCTGAGGTGCCAGCATCCTGAGGGTTCCCAGGTTCGATCCCCCACCTTCTACCAACCTCGTCACATCCGTTGTGTCCTTGAGCAAGACATTTCACCCTTAAACCCTGATAGGTGGTGGTTAGGGCCTTGCATGGCAGCTCCCGCCATCAGTGTGTGAATTGTGTGTGTGTGAATGGGTGAATGTGGAAATAATGTCAAAGGGCTTTGAGAAGCGCCATACAAGTATAACCCATCATAACTAGAGAAGTCTGCTAAATGCTTTAAAATGTAATATCGGAAATTATCGGTATCGGTTTCAGCGTGCCGATTTTCCCGGGAGACTCGCGAATTTCAGTGCCCCTCCCAAAAATCTCCAGAGGCAACCATTCTCCCAAATTTCTCCCGATGTCCACCCGGACAACAATATTGAGGGCGTGCCTTCAAAGCACTGCCTTTAGCGTCCTCTACAACCTGTCGTCACGTCCGCTTTTCCGCCATACAAACAGCGTGCCGGCCCAGTCACATAATATATGCGGCTTTAAGACACACATAAGTGAATGCAAAGCATACTTGGTCAACAGCCATACAGGTCACACTGAGGGTGTCCGTATAAACAACTTTAACACTGTTACTAATGTGCGCCACACTGTGAACCCACACCAAACAAGAATGACAAACACATTTCGGGAGAACATCCGCACCGTAACACCACATAAACACAACAGAACAAATACCCAGAACCCCTTGCAGCACTAACTACCACCAAAAGTAAAAAGTACCGGTCCGCAAGCCGACATCAAAACATAAACAAACGCCATTGGTGGATCTACACCTGACATCCACTGTAATGATACCAAGTACAGGAGCGTATCTAGTCGATACTACTATTATTACGTCCATTTTTTTGGGAATCGCAACATCTTCTTTCGTTTTTTTATTTATTAAAATTATGTTTATTGTTAGAATAATTATGTGTAAGTTATCACAAAAGTTTCCATTTTTGGAAACTTCCGGCCAGCAGACAGAAGCTGTCTTTGTTGCACCAAGCCAAAGGCTTGGAAAATTCCACTGTGTACGATGGGAGGAGACGGGAGGGGTTATCTATTTTGATCCAAGACCTGCCCAAGCTCGATCCAGGACCAGTCCAAGCCCGAGGCATCTTTTTATTTGGTGTTAATGTGACCGTGACCGAAAACAATTGCTGTTTACATACCCCCCCATTCCTTTAGAAACAGCTGTTGTTATGTAAACAGGGAAAGTCCAAATAAAAAGAGGTGGCGTACAATCTTTCGCCAGAGAACGTGCTGGAGACGTTTCTCCTCAAATTGAGCCAAATTTAATTCTGTCTCTGTTTAATTCCTTGCTTCTTGTCTCGTTTAATAGATGTCATCAGTGTTTGAACCTGACATTTATAAACTCAGGAAATATGTCCCTGGACACATGAGGACTTTGAATATGACCAATGTATGATCCTGTAACGACTTGGTATCGGATTGTGGTATCATCCAAAACTAATGTAAAGTATCAAACAACAGGAGAATAAGTGATTATTACATTTTAACAGAAATGTAGATAGAACATGTTAAAAGAGAAACAGTAAATTACTTTATTATTTTGGGTAAGAGTTCCCCTTGTGGAAATTCTAATTCCATAAGAGACATGTTGTTAACATTTTTCTTTGTATTGCACATTATTGCCAGCTACAAACTGGCTAACTTGACAAAAAACAGTAATTTACTTTTGTCTAAAGTGAAGCAAGAGATAGCATTTTGGTCC
>NC_084747.1:48417567-48455067 GCF_033978785.1 Entelurus aequoreus | reverse complement strand
AATTGAAAAGTGTGATTATATACTGTAATAAACCGTTTTTTTTTTAATCAAATAGAATTGTATATTATGCTAATGTTCGGCGTATAGGTAAAATATTTTTTTATGACTATTTTAAGTTTTGTTTTGCAATTATTTGGAATAGTTGTTTTCAAATATTTAGTATTTATTATATGTTTACATTTGGCCTTGATTTGTATTGCTTTGCCCATCCCCACCGGGAGATCCCGTGGAAAAGCTTGAGGAAAAATACTGAAGTGTTAACATGAAGAAAATGATGGTGGCTATACTGCAACGGTGCACACAGTAGCATGCACGAGGAAGAGGACTCATTCGGGTGATTATCATATAGATTATTATAAGTCACTTAATTCAGTTGAGCTGAGCGCGGGGGGCCACAGTGACACATGTTGCTCCGTGCACAGGCCAATTAGGGACCACCCACATTAAGGCCTATTAAACTTCTAATCCAATCAACCTTTTGCGGGAGAGACATTTTCAAGATCACTGAACTGAACTCTCCCCGAGCTCCATCTCTTAAAGGGGGGGGGCTGCCAAAATCGAAGAAGGCACTTTAATGAGGGTCAAAATCCTCATCGTGTTTCCACGTTCCATCTCGGGCCGCTCACGTCTCAAAGGGGAGCAAAATTGTATCGTGCAAGCAATGGCAACACAGTGGCGCCGATTTTAAAGCCGCTATCGACATGACGGGATTCTTTTTTTTTTTTACATATAGTTGCTTTAAAGGCCTACTGAAATGAAATTGTTTTATTTAAACGGGAATAGCAGACCCATTCTATGTGTCATACTTGATCATTTCGCGATATTGCCATATTTTTGCTGAAAGGATTTAGTAGAGAAAATCGATGATAAAAGTTCGCAACTTTTGCTCGCTGATAAAAAAAAAGCCTTGCCTGTACCGGAAGTAGCGTGACGTCACAGGAGCTAGTATTCCTCACAATTCCCCGTTGTTTACAATGGAGCGAGAGAGATTCGGAGCGACAAAGCGGCGATTACCCCATTAATTTGAGCGAGGATGAAAGATTTGTGGATGAGGAAAGTGAGATTGAAGGATTAGAGTGCAGTGCAGGACTCCAGGATGTATCTTTTTTCGCTCTGACCGTAACTTAGGTACAAGCTGGCTCATTGGATTCCACACTCTCTCCTTTTTCTATTGTGGATCACGGACTTGTATTTTAAACCACCTCGGATACTATATCCTCTTGAAAATGAGAGTCGAGCACGCGAAATGGACATTTAAAGTGACTTTTATCTCCACGACAATACATCGGTGACACACTTAGCTACTGAGCTAACGTGATAGCATCGTTCTCAAATGAAGATAGAAACAAAAGAAATAAACCCCTGACGGGAAGGATAGACAGAAGATCAACAATACTATTAAACCATGTACATGTAACTACACGGTTAAAAATTCTCAGCCTGGTAAGGCTTAACAATGCTGTTGCTAAAAACGCTAAGGCTAATTTCGCAACTTAGCAACCGGACCTCACAGAACTATAATAAAAACATTAGCGCTCCACCTACGCCAGCCAGCCCTCATCTTCCCATCAACAGCCGTGCTCACCTGCGTTCCAGCGGTCGACGGCGCGACGAAGGACTTCATCCGTGGGTTCGGCGGCAAGCATCGGCTAGGCGTCTGCTAAGTAAGTAGTCCTTGTTGTGTTGCTGTAAGTATTGTACTGAGCCGCTAATACACCGATCGATCCCTGGATGATACAACAGCGTTTTGTTCAGGAGAGAACACACAGGAGATAATACAAATAATAACAGAAGAAATTAACAAATTAAAAAGATGGTTTGACAAAAACAGACTATCATTGAATCTTAGTAAAACTAAAATAATGCTATTTGGTAATAGTAGAAGAGAAAGTCCAACACAAATACAAATAGACGGAATAGAAATTGAAAGAGTAAACGAAACCAAATTTCTAGGTATAATGATTGATGATAAATTTAACTGGAAATCTCACGTAAAAAATATACAACATAAAGTTGCAAGAAACACGTCAATAATGAATAAAGCAAAACATGTTCTAGAACAAAAATACCTTCATATTCTCTACTGCTCACTAGTGTTACCATATCTGAGCTACTGTGTAGAAATATGGGGAAATAATTACAAAAGTACACTTCATTCATTAACGGTGTTACAAAAAAGATCAGTTAGAATAATACATAATGTTGGATATAGAGAACATACAAACCCTTTATTTATTGAATCAAAAATACTGAAATTCCACGACATAGTGAATTTGCAAACAGCTAAAATTATGCACAAAGCAAACTATAACCTGCTACCCAAGAATATACAACAATTCTTCTCAAAAAAAGAGGAGAAATATAATCTTAGAGAAAAACGTAACTTAAAACATTTGTTTGCACGTACAACACTTAAGACCTTCAGTATATCAGTATGTGGAATTAAATTATGGAATGGATTAAGCAAAGCAATCAAACAATGTACTAATATGATCCACTTCAAGAAACTCTTCAAACTTGAAGTGTTTACAAAGTACAAAGAAGAAGAACCATGACAAACATTCTCAATTTATTTCATCCATTCATTCAATCATTCTTAAAGTAATCTTACTTATCTCATCATATGAAATATGACTTACTTCACCAATTATTATTATTAAATTCTTACTATTATTTATTTATTTATTTTTATTGTGATTACTTATGGAGTTTATTGTGAATAAATTAAGAACAGGAAGTGAACAAAAAGTTTTAGCAACTGTTATGTAAAGAAAAGGGGTAGGATTAAATAAGCTCTGCTTCTTCGTACTCCTTTTCGAACATGTTGAAAAGAGAAACTGGAAATTGTGATGTATCATGTTGTATGCTTGCATGTTCCAAATAAACTCAAACTCAACTCAACTCAACCTACAACGTTCTTCTTTGCAGCCTCCATTGTTCATTAAACAAATTGCAAAAGATTCACCAACACAGATGTCCAGAATACTGTGGAATTTTGTCGAAGAAAACAAGACGTTTTTGTATCGGGTCCGATGGGGTCCGACCACTTCCGTGGATTTTGTGACGTCACGCGCATAAATCATATCCAAAGGAGGTTTTCAAACGGAAGTGTGGCGGGAATTTTAAAATTGCACTTTATAAGTTAACCCGGCCGTATTGGCATGTGTTGCAATGTTAAGATTTCATCATTGATATATAAACTATCAGACTGCGTGGTCGGTAGTAGTGGCTTTCAGTAGGCCTTCAATACGTGTCTTTTCTGGTTAACGACGCCTCGTTGTGCCTAATTAAGCAGGATATGGGCGTGCGGGAGGAAGGAAGTAGGAAATGAACAACAACAATTATAATCCAATGGGGTGTGTCTAAATTCATAACTTCGATTTCCCCCCCCCCCCCCCCCCCCACACACACACACACACTCACACTGAAACAATCTTCAAAAAGAAGCACGGCAAAATTAAATTACCTTCAAGGCCTTTCACACACATGAATACCAAAATAAGTCATTATTCAATCTGCCCACAAACAGCATGTTTTTATTTATTTATTAGACGGGCGAGTGTTCAGTGGCACCAGAGTGGCGCCTGAATGCATCGCCGCCGCCAAAAGTCATGCTCATTCAGGGATGGCCATTGAACAATAAACAAAGCAATTATTAAATGTATTTAAATTAAATTTTTTGCGGCGATGGTAGAATCTCATCATAATCACCAGGGTCCATAACAGCTGTGGCTGTAGGCGACCTCCTGATGTACTTTTTAATTGTTAACTGTACAGGGTGGCAGTAGCTACATTTGAAGTATAAAGCTGTTTTGGTTTTTTTAATGTCATGATCCGTTACCCGGGTCATGGCATGATTTATGTTTGGTAGTTTTTCTGTTTTAGTCTGTTTCCTGGCTGCACCCTCTTTCCCTGTTTTCTGTTGGTTTCCAAGGGCACTGATTCTCCTCACCTGTCTTAGTTTTGCAATTAGTGTTCCCACCAGGTGTTTTGGTTAATCACTCCCCTTTATAGTTTCCTGTCACCCAGCATTAGTTGTTGGGTCAATGTTTGCGTTCTCCTGGTTTTTCCTCCTCGCTCTAGTGATTTTTGTACAGACTAGCTTTCCTCGTTTTTTCACCCTTGGTGACATTTTGGTTTTGTTTAGCTCCACGCTTGCTAGCGTCCTCAGTTTTGCATTTTTGTCCTGCGTTTAATTTATTAGGGTTCGCATGTACCCTGTTTATACAGGTACAAAGGAACCTATTGAAATTGTAAGGTTGATTATTATTCCGCAGCTTTGCGCACTACTTTGCCCCCCTTAACATGCTTCAAATTTTTTATACACATACAAAAACTGGGACAGCACACTTCAGTAAAAAAAACAAACCCCAAAAATCAAAATTGCGCTCTAGCGCCCCCTAGGAAAAAAACAAAAACAAACTGCCTGTAACTCCCACTAGGAAGGTCGTAGAGACATGAAACAAAAACCTGTATGTAGGTCTCACTTAGACCTACAATTCATAATTTCACATCCTCGGGGAAAAACCTACAGGAAGTTGTCAATTTCCCCTTCAACACAAAAAATGACTAAAAACACTAATTTTTGCCTCTTTGAGCTGTAATTTGACCCCTTTAAAATACTTCAAAACTCACCAAACTGGTGGAAATTGCGATCTAAAAAAAAAAAACGAACCCCGAAACTCAAAAAGGACAAACCCCTTATTTGAGTTATATTAACTCAACATTTTGAAGAAAGTGAATGAATGTATGCATAAAAATTTGTTTTATTTTGTTTTTTTTAATTAAGTAACGTCTATGACAACCTTTTTCCAAAACACAATATAGAATGTGAGATATAACAGGATAATGCTCTGCTTAGGCTGCAGCCCCCGCGACCCGACCTCAAATAATCAGAGTAAGATAAATGACATATGTTTATTTTTATTTTTATATCAAACTTATATTTTATATTAAAAGGTATTTTGTATTATATACAGTACAGGCCAAAAGTTAGGACACACCTTCTCATTTCAATGCGTTTTTTCTTTATTTTCAAGACTATTTACATTGTAGATTGTCACTGAAGGCATCAAAACTATGACACCTTTTCAGGTGACTACCTCTTGAAGCTCATCCAGAGAATGCCAAGAGTGTGCAAAGCAGTAATCAGAGCAAAGGGTGGCTATTTTGAAGAAACTAGAATATGTTTTTAGTTATTTCACCTTTTTTTTGTTAAGTACATAACTCCACATGTGTTCATTCATAGTTTTGATGCCTTCAGTGACAATCTACAATGTAAATAGTCATGAAAATGGGTGTGTCCAAATTTATGAATAAAACAGAGACAAAACTGCTTCTCAGAGGAAAACACAGACAAAACTGCTTGTAACTTCTGGTATGAACGTTTTAGAGACATGAAACAAAAACCTCTACGTAGGTCTCACTTAGACCTACATTTCATAGATTGACATCCTTCAGCAACAATCAACAGGAAGTTTGATATCCCCACTTCAAAACACTTTTTTTTTTTAAAAGCGGTCACCAAACATCAAACATTATCTCCTCTGAGCGCGTTTGTCATTTTGGCTTCAAACTGCTACAGGAGAGAGATTGAACCCGTCTGATTAAAAGTTGGCGAAAGCGTTTTAATAAGTGCTACGGTTGTGATTTTACGAGCCTTCAAAGAAAAGAACCACTGTTCCGCAGCACCTAGGAAAAAAACACAGACACAACTTCCTCTAACTCCCAGTACGAATATCATAGAGACATGCAACAAAAACCTCTATGTAGGTCTCACTCAGGACTACCACTGGACAAAAGTATTGGGACACCTAGGACTAGCACCAGCCAAAATGCGGACCCGACCAACGCTGCTTGCAGCTTTAAAGGCCTACTGAAACCCACTACTACCGACCACGCAGTCTGATAGTTTATATATCAATGATGAAATCTTAACATTATAACACATGCCAATACGGCCGGGTTAACTTATAAAGTGACATTTTAAATTTGCCGCTAAACTTCCGGTTCGAAACACCTCTGAGGATGACGTATGCGCGTGACGTAGCCCGGGGAACACGGGTATGCCTTCCACATTGAAGCCAATACGAAAAAGCTCTGTTTTCATTTCATAATTCCACAGTATTCTGGACATCTGTGTTCGTGAATCTGTTTCAATCATGTTCATTGCATTATGGAGAAGGAAGCTGAGCAAGCAAAGAAGAAAGTTGTCGGTGCGAAATGGACGTATTTTTCGAACGTAGTCAGCAACAACAGTACACAGCCGCCGCTTCTTTGTTTACATTCCCGAAAGATGCAGTCAAGATGGAAGAACTCGGATAACAGAGACTCTAACCAGGAGGACTTTTGACTTCGATACACAGACGCCTGTAGAGAACTGGGACAACACAGACTCTTACCAGGATTACTTTGATTTGGATGACAAAGACGCAGACGTGCTACTGTGAGTATGCAGCTTTGGCTTCTAAACATTTGATCGCTTGACCGTATGTGCGCAACTTTTTTTTGCGTATGTACGTAACTTTTTCAAAATATATAAGCTTTATGAACCTTGGGTTAGGTGAACGGTCTTTTGGGCTGAGTGATTGTGTGTGTTGATCAGGTGTTTGAATTGTATTGGCGTGTTCTATGGAGCTAGGAGCTAGCATAGGAGCTAGGAGTTAGCATAACAAAGACGTAGGTGTTTTTATGCAGGATTAATTTGTGTCATATTAAATATAAGCCTGGTTGTGTTGTGGCTAATAGAGTAAATATATGTCTTGTGTTTATTTACTGTTTTAGTCATTCCCAGCTGAATATCAGGTACCGTGAGTATGCAGCCTTGGCTGCTAAACATTTGATAGCTTGACCGTACGTGCGCGTCACATACGTAACTTTTTAAAAATATATAAGCTTTATGAACCTTGGGTTAGGTGAACGGTCTTTTGGGCTGAGTGATTGTGTGTGTTGATCAGGTGTTTGAATTGCATTGGCGTGTTCTATGGAGCTAGGAGCTAGCATAGGAGCTAGGAGCTAGCATAACAAACACGCAGGTGTTTTTATGCAGGATTAATTTGTGGCATATTAAATATAAGCCTGGTTGTGTTGTGGCTAATAGAGTATATATATGTCTTGTGTTTATTTACTGTTGTAGTCATTCCCAGCTGAATATCAGGTCACCCCCGGCTCTCACAGCATCTTCCCTATCTGAGTAGCTTCAACTCCCCACTAGTCCTTCACTTGCACTTTACTCATCCACAAATCTTTCATCCTCGCTCAAATTAATGGGGAAATTGTCGCTTTCTCGGTCCGAATCTCTCTCATTTCAGGCGGCCATCATTGTAAACAATAGGGAACTTTGCGTATATGTTCAACTGACTACGTCACGCTACTTCCGGTAGGGGCAAGCCTTTTTTTATCAGATACCAAAAGTTGCAATCTTTATCGTCGTTGTTCTATACTACTAACTATTTCAGCAAAAATATGGCAATATCGCGAAATGATCAAGTATGACACATAGAATAGATCTGCTATCCCCGTTTAAATAAAAAAAATTCATTTCAGTAGGCCTTTAATTAAAAACTTGAATCTTACCTGCACGCTACTCCTGCATGTCTTCTGCCTTGGAAGGAACGCTACCAGCGCAGCTATGCGCCCCCGAAGACGTAACATTTACCTCTGCATGCACTTTGAAATAGCTGCTTAAAACAACATATTTTAAATAAAAGCTGCAAGCGGCGATGGACGGGACCGGCTTTGAGGGCTCATAAAATCCAAACCGGAGCAGTAATTAAAACTCTTTCATCAACTTTTAATCAGAAGGGTTCAATCTCTCTCCAGTGCTAATTTGAAGCCAACACGACAAACGCGCTCAGAGGAGATAATGTGTGAAAAAAGGTCAACTTTTGTTTTGAAGGGGGAATTGCAAACTTCCTGTTGATTTTTGCTGGGGGTTGTCAGTGTATGAAATATAGGTCTAAGTGAGACCTACATAGAGGTTTTTGTTTCATGTCTCTACGACATTCCTACTGGGAGTTAGAGGCAGGTTTGTCTGTGTTTTCTTCCTAGGGGGCGCTAGAGCGCAATTTTGAGTTTTGGGGTTTGGCTTTTGGATTAGATCTAAATTTTCGCCAGTCCTGATGTGTGTGTCCAATTTGGTGAGTTTTGAAGCATGTTAAGGGGGTCAAATTACAGCTCAAAGAGGCGACGGTATAATAATAAAACGCTAGAAATTCAATAGGGTCCTCTGTCCCAAACGGACTCGGTCCCTAATAATAATATATATATATTTTTTAATTAAGTTTAATATACAAATATACGGTACAGGCCAAAAGTTTGGACACACCCATTTTCATTACTATTTTCATTGTAGATTGTCACCGAAGGCATCAAAACTATGAATGAACACATGTGGAGTTATGTACTTAACAAAAAAAAGGTGCAATAACTGAAAACATGTTTTATATTCTAGTTTCTTCAAAATAGCCACCCTTTGCTCTGATTACTGCTTTGCACACTCTTGGCATTCTCTGGATGAGCTTCAAGAGGTAGTCACCTGAAAAGGTGTCATAGTTTTGATTAGGGATCGGCAGGCCGATAATATCGGCAGGCCGATATTATCGGCCTGCCGATATTATCGGCCGAGAAATGCGTTAAAATGTAATATCGGAAATTATCGTATCGTTTTTTTTTTATTATCGGTATCGTTTTTTGTTGTTGTTTTTTTTTTATTAAATCAACATAAAAAACACAAGATACACTTACAATTAATGCACCAACCCAAAAAACCTCCCTCCTCATTCATACAAAAGGGTTGTTTCTTTCTGTTATTAATATTCTGGTTCCTACATTATATATCAATATATATCAATACAGTCTGCAAGGGATACAGTCCGTAAGCACACATGATTGTGCGTGCTGCTGGTCCACTAATAGTACTAACCTTTAACAGTTAATGTTACTCATTTTCATTAATTACTAGTTTCTATGTAACTGTTTTTATATTGTTTTACTTTCTTTTTTTATTCAAGAAAATGTTTTTAATTTATTTATCTTATTTCATTTTATATATATTTTTTAAAAGTACCTTATCTTCACCATACCTGGTTGTCCAAATTAGACATAATAATGTGTTAATTCCACGACTGTATATATCGGTTGATATCGGTATTGGTTGATATCGGTATCGGTAATTAAAGAGTTGGACAATATCGGAATATCGGATATCGGCAAAAAGCCATAATCGGACATCCCTAGTTTTGATGCCTTCAGTGACAATCTACAATGTAAATAGTCTTGAAAATAAAGAAAAAACGCATTGAAATGAGAAGGTGTGTCCAAACTTTTGGCCTGTACTGTATATAATACAAAATACCTTTTAATATAAAATATAAGTTTGATATAAAAATAAAAATAAACATATGTCATTTATCTTACTCTGATTATTTGAGGTCGGGTCGCGGGGGCTGCAGCCTAAGCAGAGCATTATCCTGTTATATCTCACATTCTATATTGCGTTTTGGAAAAAGGTTGTCATAGACGTTACTTAATTTAAAAAAAATAAATAAAAAAATAAAACACATTTTTATGCATACATTCATTCACTTTCTTCAAAATGTTGAGTTAATATAACTCAAATGAGGGGTTCGTCCTTTTCTGAACCAGCAGTTGGGTTAAAATTGGGTTATTTTGTCACGCTGTGAACGCTGACAATCACTTTTATTCGACACTCTGTGGGCTTTTTCCCCCGGAGTGTGAAACCGCGTACCGCCGCGTTCTCAGTGTGTGTGTGTGTGTGTGTGTGTGTGTGTGTGTGTGTGTGTGTGTGTGTGTGTGTGTGTGTGTGTGTGTGTGTGTGTGTGTGTGTGGAAAAGACGACAACAACACTCTCAACGAGCCGCTGGAAAGAAAAAAGGCTGAATGATCCCTATGTGAGATTGTATAACAGTACAGTATACACGGAGAGTAACCTACTGTAGCGCCGGTGTTATATCGCGGCATCAATCTGCGCAAATGCTCCGCGGTTCAAAAAAGGTTATCGGTTATTGGTCACTCAATGCAAGAAGCAATTTCCTGAACGGTCGGGAATTTGTGGCTGTTACTGCAACACCTCTGTGCCTTGTGACCACATCTGGGTGTTGTTGGACTGCTCATCAATGCAGAGCAGTAAAACCGTCAATGTGACCAACTAATGCATTGTATTTTTGTCAGTATTTACCTGAAACAAAATATGTTTCCTCAGCCAACAAAAGCTTCAGTGCTCGGAAAATTAATTTTAAAAAGTAATTAATTATAGTTACTTGTTACTTGACCTGAATAGTACCGTATTTTCCGGACTACAAGGCACACTTAAAATCATATTTTTCTTGAAAACTCGACAGTGCGCCTTATAACCCGGTGCGCCTAATGAACGGAATAATTCTGGTTTTGCTTACCGACCTCGAAGCTATTTTATTTGGTACAAGCCACGGATCATGTTTTGTCATTTTCTGTTATTTTTGGACTCCCTTAGTTCCTGTTTTGTGCCCCTCTGCGTTTGTTTTTGGTTTCTATTAGGGATGTCCGATAATGGCTTTTTGCCGATATCCGATATTCCGATATTGTCCGATACCGATGCCGATATCAACCGATACCGATATATACAGTCGGGGAATTAACACATTATTATGCCTAATTTGGACAACCAGGTATGGTGAAGATAAGGTCCTTTTTTTATTTAAATTAATAAAATAAAATAAGATAAATAAATTAAAAACATTTTCTTGAATAAAAAAGAAAGTAAAACAATATAAAAACAGTTACATAGAAACTAGTAATTAATGAGAATTAGGGCTGCAACTAACGATTAATTTGATAAACGATTAATATGTCGATTATTACTTCGATTAATCGATTAATAATCGGATAAAAGAGACAATCTACATTTCTATCCTATCCAGTATTTTATTGGGGGAAAAAAACAGCATACTGGCACCATACTTATTTTGATTATTGTTTCTCAGCTGTTTGTAAATGTTGCAGTTTATAAATAAAGGTTTATTAAAAAAAAATAAAAATAAATAAATATTATTGTTATTGTGAGAATATACTTATTTTAAGGTATTTTTGGGTGCATTGAGGTTAGCTAATTTTACTTGTTTTGGACAGTCAAATTTTCTTGTTCTATTGGCAGATCATTTTGCTTAGTTCAAATAAAATACCCCTCATTTTTGTATTTTTTTTTCTTCTTGTTTTTGAACACTGACTTTTTGCAGTGTAACGTGGAGCCACAAGGAATATAAGTACGTGCTAAAAATACCGCAATCGTTGCAGCATGTTTATGTTTTTTTCTGCAGAATGTTGCTTTTATGTCATGAAATACACGCGGCATAAAATGAATCATGTGACATGTTATGCATCTTTTATTAATAAAGTATAAAAAAAAAAAAATCAGCATCTGGCTTAGATGTTTTAGCCGAGTTCCCCAGGCCTTGAAAAGAGCAATTTCTTGTTGGTATTTAAACAACACACACACACACACACACACACACACACACACACACATGCGTTCCTCTGGTGCACGCTTTCTAATGTTCTCAGTGATTTGCTTTTAGAGTGGAAGCTGCTGATAGTGGAGAGGAAACCAAGAGGAAAATAGCCTTGAGTCCAACTCATTTACTGGCGTATGTCCCCGCACTCGCTCACTGTGACCACGAGCCTGGCCCCTCCCCCTCCAAGACACGTATTCAAGTCCCACAATTAGGATTTGGACTAACCGCGGCGCGGGGGGGGGGGGGGGGGGGGGCGGCGAGGAAAACAGGAAGTCGTTGAAAGTGCAAAGACAGGAGCGAGGGAGCGTGACAAAACAGGCGGGGAAATTGTCCATTTAAAAAAAAAAAAATTTCACGTACGGCTCCCTCCATCCCCCGCTTTATGTCCTCCGCTGAGATCCCTTTAAGTGCTCGGAAACGGGAGAGCGAGCATCCGAAGCCACTTTCCAAATCCCCATGTGTGCGCTTGTCCCCGTTTTCTAAGCACGTGGGTGTGTGAGGTCTGCGCGAGGACGGAGGAGGCGAGAGTGCAGAAGAATCGATGCACGTGTGAAGATGTCAGGAGTGCAGGAGTGGCCCGGTGCTGATTGGAGCACAGGTTACTCGTCCCCAGCGGGAGACAATCTTGGACATGATACTTGTTACCTGGGAGTCAACTCGGGACATAGCAGTAACATCATAATCCCTACTCGCCCAAGCAGGTACTATGAGGTACTATTGGTACTACCCAGTCAGCAGGGGTTCCATAAAAACAAACACAGCTGACCCTACTAAAGGGTTAGTATAGTTAGTATAGTACCGCAATACTAATGAATCATATTCTGTACTATACTGTCACGTCGTGAAATTGCTGGTTTACGAGCAGAGGGGCATGTTCGGCAGCGCACAATCACGGAGTACTTACAAGCAGACACAGTGTGTAGACAGAAAAGGGAGAACGGACGCATTTTGGCTTAAAAACTAACGATAAAGGTGAAGTTATAACACTGAAACGCCCTCAGGAAGAGGTGCTTTAAGACATGGCTAGCTAGCTGGTGGCTAACGTCCTGCCCCAGTCGGCAGTGTTTTAGCTACTTCTAAATCACTAATCCTGGCCTCCATGGCGACAGATAAAGTAGGTTTCTTACAAGTATCATCCCTGCAGGACGAGGAATAGCTAAACATGCTTGACTACACACCGTAGCTCACCGGCGTCAAAATGTAAACAAACGACATGGGTGGATCTACACCCGACATCCACTGTAATGATACCAAGTACAGGAGGGTATCTAGTCGATGCTACTATGATTACGTCGATATTTTTTGGCATCATAACATCTTCTTTCGTTTTTTTTAAAATGTATATTAGATTTAGACTTAGACTTAGACTTCCTTTTTATTGTCATTCAAATTTGAACTTCACAGTACAGATAAGGTAATATAGATAGAGATAAAATAAATAAGATAAATAAAAATAATATGTATAATAATAATAATATATAATAATATATTTATAATATATAATATATATATAAAAAAATAATATATATATAAAAAAATAAATAATATATAAAAATAAAAATAATTAAAGATTTAAAATATATATATATATATATATATATATATATATATATATATATATATATATATATATATATATATATATATATATATATATATATATATATATATATATATATATATATATATATATATATATATATATATATATATATATATTATGTTTATAAACTCAGGAAATATGTCCCTAGACACATGAGGACTTTGAATATGACCAAGGTATGATCCTGTAACTACTTGGTATCGGATTAATACCCAAATTTGTGGTAAGAGAAAGTAACCAGATATTAACATTAAATGAACAAGTAGATTAATAATCCATTTTCTACCATTTGTCCTTAATAATTTTGACAAAATATCAGAATGGAAAATGACACAATATGTTACTGCACATGTCAATTAGGAGCCTTGGTTTGTTTACTTACTACTAAAAGACAAGTTGTCTTGTATGTTCACTATTTTATTTAAGGACAACCTTGCAATAATAAACATATGTTTAATGTACCTTAAGATTTTGTGTTAAAATAAAGCCAATAATGTAATTTTTTGTGGTCCCTTTTATTTAGAAAAGTATCGAAAAGTACCGAAAAGTATCGAAATAATACCAAAAATATTGGTATCGGGACAACACTACCCTACTTGCTGCCCTCAGTCTCCTCCTGGATAACTACTGAAGAATGGTTAAACGGGTTATACTTGTATAGCGCTTTTCTACCTTCAAGGTACTCAAAGCGCTTAGACACTACTTCCACATTCACCCATTCACACATGGGGCAAGGGTGAAGTGTCTTGCTCAAGGACACAACGGACGTGAAGTAAGAAGTAAACACAGGAGGCCCTCACTCTCCTTTATGGATGTTGTTTGATAAAATGATGCATCCTAAGCCGCCGTTTTTTTTGTTTTTTTTTCACAGCTTCCTGCATTTTGATGTAAAAAAAAAAAACAGAAGAAGAAAAAAAGCAGACCACCCCACATCAGAGCTTTCTTTTTACAATTGCTCCCCCCCAATTTCACGTTGGACTTTGGGTCTACACAGAGCCCTGAAAGCCTAAAATTACATGTGAGGAAGTTATTTTGAGTCTGTTCAGGGTGGGTGATGGCCGGTGGCTAGGTGGGTGGGTGGTGCCGCCGTAAAAAAAAAAAAAAAAAAAAGGCCTTTTTACAGCACAAATGTCAGTGTTATTTTAATGTTTAAAATGACATAGAGGGACAACTACACAGGTACGATGGGGGAAAAGAAGGTTGCGAGTGGCAGTACACTGCAAAAAGTCAGTGTTCAAAAACAAGAAAAAAAACACAAAAATTAGGGTTATTTTATTTGAACTAATTAAAATTATCTGCCAATAGAACAAGAAAATTCGGCTTGTCAAGACTTTCCAAAACAAGTAAAATTAGCTAACCTCAATTAACCTAAAAACACCTTAAAATAAGTATATTCTCACTATTAACAAGTGCACTTTTCTTGGTATAAAAACAAGAGACCTTTTTGCTCAATATGTTGAAAAATATTCTTAAATTAAGTAAATGCTAGTGCCATTATCTTGACATAATGATATGCATACATCATGATTTTTTTTCATGCTTGAAGTAAGAAATGATTACTTTAAAAAAGTAGTTTTATACTTGTGAGTGTTGATGACACAGCTTTGCAACAGTTGATATTCTAGTTTCAAGCATGTTTTACTCAATATAGGTCATCAAATCTCAGCAACAAGCTGTAATATCTTACTGAGATCATTTAGGACCAAAACCCTAAAAACAAGTAAAACACTAACATAAAATCTGCTTAGTGAGAAGAATTATCTTATCAGACAGAAAATAAGCAAATATCACACTTATTTGAGATATTTCATCTTACTTAGATTTCAGTTTTTGCAGTGCACTTTGATAAATAAGGTGAGAAACGGTGTGAATTTAAAAATAACTCGTAGCAAGAAGGTGGAGTTTTAAAAAAAAAAGGTAAAAGTGATTAATTGAATTCGTAATTTATATGTGTTTTGCATTTTCTGCACGCAAAACTATATTATTTTCTATTAAAAAAATTAAATAAATTGTTATTATTTGTGGGTGTCTGGAAGGGATTAAATTTAGGATTTATTAAGGATTTATTATGGTAAAAAATAACAATTTGGCTTTGGTAACTTTTAAGCATTTCACCAAAAGTGGAGTTGTTACACTGCAAAAAGTCAGTGTTCAAAAACAAACAAAAAAAATACAAAAATGAGGGGTACTTTATTTGAACTAAGCAAAATTATCTGCCAATAGAACAAGAAAATTCGGCTTGTCAAGACTTTCCAAAACAAGTAAAATTAGCTAACCTCAATGAACCCAAAAATACCTTAAAATAAGTATATTCTCACTAATAACAAGTGCACTTTTCTTGGTAGAAAAAAAAAAAGAGACTTTTTTGCTCAATATGTTGAAAAATATTTTTTTAATTAAGTAAATGCTAGTGCCATTATCTTGACATAATGATATGCATACATCATGATTTTTTTTTAAATGCTTGAAGTAATAAATTATTACTTTAAAAAAGTAGTTTTATACTTGTGAGTGTTGATGACACAGCTTTGCAACAGTTGATATTCTAGTTTCAAGCATGTTTTACTCAATATAGGTCATCAAATTTCAGCTACAAACTGTAATATCTTACTGAGATTATTTAGGACCAAAACCCTAAAAACAAGTAAAACACTAACATAAAATCAGCTTAGTGAGAAGAATTATCTTATCAGACAGAAAATAAGCAAATATCACCCTTATTTGAGATATTTCATCTTACTTAGATTTCAGTTTTTGCAGTGTGGAGTTTAAGAAAAAGGTAAAAATGATTAATTGAATTCGTAATTTGTATGTGTTTTGTATTTTCTTCTATATTATTTTCTATAAAAAAAAAATTATTGGTGGGTGTCTGGAAGGGATTAAATTTAGAATTTATTAAGGATTTATTATGGTAAAAAATAACAATTTGGCTTTGGTAACTTTTGAGCATTTGATCAAAAGTGGAGTTGTTAGGTTATTAAAGTTGTGTAAAATGTCTTATTTCCTGTTTCTTGGAGTCCCACCTGAGGCTGATTAAAGAGTAAGTGATCAAAGTATAAAACGAGTGTTCTTATCGATGATATATAACAAACACATAATACCGCGTGGCCTTAGGGCAGGGGTGTCAAACTAATTTTAGATGGGTGGGGGGCACATGGAGAAAAATCCACTCCCTAGTGGGCCGGACTGGTAAAATCACGGCACGATAACTTAAAAATAAAGACAACTTCAGATTGTTTTCTTTGTTTAAAAAATAGAACAAGCACATTCTGAAAAATGTACAAAACATAATGTTGCAACTTACATGATGCGGTTAATAGAATTATGTTCATTCTATTCTAATTCTGAAATGCAAATCAAAAAACTAAGTTAGGGCCGTTTTTTGATATTTTTAATATATATGGCAGATTTGAAAACAAACAAAAAAGGGTTGATTTTCAGTAAAATATTGCCATGAAATTGAATTTTGTGCTGTTTTCCTTTTATGGAATTTAATTTTTCCAGATAAACACAAAAAATCGAGGTTGCCCTCTAGTGGGTTCCTCGGACCACCACACACTGCCACGAGAGCCCGGATTTCCGGGTACAACGCTGCTTTATTTGCATAAAGGATTGCCCAGGCTTTTGCTTTCCAGCAAAATGTCTTTCTTTTCGGAGTCCGTGTCTCTCTCGCTCCCACTCCAACTCCAACAACGTGTCTCGTCCCGGCTGCTGCTAATAACGGCGACAGGTGATTAGATAACAAGGCCCACCGGGGCCATATACTCACCTGTCGCTGTCTTCGAGGCCGGTCCTCGCACAACCCGTTTCCGCGGCAGGCCCGCAGGCCACGCCCCCCCTCCACAATATGTTCATCCAAAATGCAAAAACATGTGATGACAAATTGAACCGGAAGCAGTATTTTAGCTTTTCTTTTGCGTTGTGCGGGTTTTTAGCATAACGCTAACACCTTTGTTCAGCAGGAGTCCGATTGTCGTTTTAAAAAAGTGTCATTAAATAGTTGTTCATCTTTTGTTTCAGAAATGAAAACAGAAAAAAGGCCTGGAATTTATTTTTTTATTTGCATAAAAAAATTGGAAATAGAATGACACGGACCGTATTCTATCTTTATTTGTCGTTATCTTTACTTTCTGAATAAATGATGTGATAATGTTCATCAGTCAACGCATTGGTGTTCATTTTCAATCTATCAAGATAAAAATAATACTATCAAAATCAAATTACAGGATGTTATTTATGTAGTTTGCTCATTTTGTGCACTAACATCATGTGGTTATTTTTTTGTACCTACACTATATTGCCAAAAGTATTTGGCCACCCATCTAAATGATGAGAATCAGGTGTCCTAATCACTTGGCCCGCTGTATACAATCAAGCACTTAGTCATGGAGACTGTTTCTACAAACATTTGTGAAAGAATGGGCCGCTCTCAGTGATTTCCAGCGTGGAACTGTCATAGGATGCCACCTGTGCCACAAATCCAGTCGTGAAATTTCCTCGCTCCTAAATATTCCAAAGTCAACTTTATTATAAGAAAAGTGAAGAGTTTGGGAACAACAGCAACTCAGCCACCTAGTGGTAGGCGGATGCTGAAGCGCATAGTGCAAAGACTTTCTGCACAGTCAGTTGCTACAGAGCTCCAAACTTCATGTGACCTTCCAATTAGCCCACGTACAGTACGCAGAGAGCTTCATGGGATGGGTTTCCATGGCCGAGCAGCTGCATCTAAGCCATACATCACCAAGTCCAATGCAAGTGGTGTAAAGCCCGCCAGTGGAGAATCACGCTTTTCCATCTGGCAATCTGATGGACCAGTCTGGGTTTGGAGGTTGCCAGGAGAACGCTACATTTCGGACCGCATTGTGCCAAAAGTGAAATTTGGTGGGGGAGGAATTATGGTGTGGGTTGTTTATTCAGGAGTTGGGCTTGGCTCCTTAGTTCCAGTGAAAGGAACTTCAAATGCTCCAGGATACCAAAACATTTTGGACAATTCCATGGGATGGCACTTCAAGTTCATATGTGAGAAAGGGCAGGCGGCCAAATACTTTTGGCAATATAGTGTATGCAGCATTATCTACAAAGATACAAATAATTGCTATTGTGACATCTAGTGGACACATTTAGAACAGCGGTTTATTTCATTCCAAAATTTCGGCTCATTTTTATACTTAGCAAACTCATCCCGCGGGCCGGATAAAACCTGTTCGCGGGCCGGGTCTGTACGTTTGACACCCCTGCCTTAAGGCATCCACTGGCCCAAATTAGGCTGGTCTCGTATCCTTGCTGGGCCCGCTGTTCTAGCCCGCTTAAGTGCGTACCCAGTGAAGCTTGACCGTGCATTATGTGGCCCTCAGACAGCTCCTAAAAGCCCCCTGGAGGCAGGAACTTTTCATGAATCGGTTTCAGGTCCACCCCACTCTGTATTTGGATTCTAGTAGACCACTATTAGGACTAAGTGCTGCCATCTGAGCACTGGTGTGTGTCCCGGGTCCCATCTTAAGAGAGTAGGCCAGCCTGTGGTTTGCGGCTCAGTAGACTGCCACATATCCCCCCCCCCCCTCGCCACATTCTTTCCTTTTGCTCGAGCTCGCCACACGTCTGAGTCGGACTTCCCCTCGCGACAAGGCGGTGGCGCCGTAAGTCAGAGCGGCCACGGCCAACGCCGGGGGCCATTAAAACAATACACCTCCTTTTAGCCTCTCTCGATCAGGTACTTAGAAAAAAAACGGAAAAAAATAAATAAAAATTTGGTTTATTTCTAAGCACAAAAACGAGAGAAGGTAAAAAGCACCTCCTTTTAGCCTCTCTCGATCAGGTACTTAGAAAAAAAACGGGAAAAAAAAATATATTGGATTTTTTCTAAATACAAAAAAAAAGGATTTGATTTTTTCTAAGTACAAAAATGAGAGAAGGTAAAAAGCACCTCTTTTTAGCCTCTCTCGATCAGGTACTTAGAAAAAAAACGGAAAAAAAAAAAGTATTGGATTTTTTCTAAATACAAAAAAAAAAATTATTGGATTTTTTCTAAGTACAAAAAGGAGAGAAGATAAAAAGCACCTCCTTTTAGCCTCTCTCGATCAGGTACTTAGAAAAAAAACGGAAAAATATATATATATTGGATTTTTTCTAAGTACAAAAAAAAAGTATTGGATTTTTTCTATGTACAAAAACAAGAGAAGGTAAAAAGCACCTCCTTTTAGCCTCTCTCGATCAGGTACTTAGAAAAAAACCGGGAAAAAAAAAAAATATTGGATTTTTTCTAAGTACAAAAAAAAAGTATTGGATTTTTTCTAAGTACAAAAACAAGAGAGGGTAAAAAGCACCTCCTTTTACCCTCTCTTGATCAGGTACTTAGAAAAAAAAACGAAAAAAATTACAAAAATTATTGGATTTTTTCTAAGTACAAAAACGAGAGAAGGTAAAAAGCACCTCCTTTTAGCCTCTCTCGATCAGGTACTTAGAAAAAAAACTGAAAAAAAAAAAATATTGGATTTTTTCTAAATACAAAAACAAATTTTTTTCGATTTTTTCTAAGTACAAAAACGAGAGAAGGTAAAAAGCACCTCCTTTTAGCCTCTCTCGATCAGCTACTTAGAAAAAAAACGGGGAAAACAAATATATTGGATTTTTTCTAAATACAAAAAAAAATTATTAATGGATTTTTTCTAAGTACAAAAACGAGAGAAGGTAAAAAGCACCTCCTTTTAGCCTCTCTCGATCAGGTACTTAGAAAAAAAACGGAAAAAAATATATAAATTGGATTTTTTCTAAGTACAAAAAAAAAAAGTATTGGATTTTTTCTAAGTACAAAAAAAACAAGAGAGGGTAAAAAGCACCTCCTCTTAACCTCTCTTGATCAGGTACTTAGAAAAAAACCCGAAAAAAATTACAAAAATTATTGGATTTTTTTCTAAGTACAAAAACGAGAGAAGGTAAAAAGCATCTCCTTTTAGCCTCTCTCGATCAGGTACTTAGAAAAAAAAACGGGGAAAAAAAATATATTGGATTTTTTCTAAATACAAAAAAAAAAATTATTGGATTTTTTCTAAGTACAAAAACGAGAGAAGGTAAAAAGCACCTCCTTTTACCCTCTCTCGATCAGGTACTTAGAAAAAAAACGGAGAAAAAAAAATATATATTGGATTTTTTCTAAGTACAAAAAAAAAAAGTGTTGGATTTTTTCTAAGTACAAAAAAAACAAGAGAGGGTAAAAAGCACCTCCTTTTACCCTCTCTTGATCAGGTACTTAGAAAAAAACCCGAAAAAAATTACAAAAATTATTGGATTTGTTCTAAGTACAAAAACGAGAGAAGGTAAAAAGCACCTCCTTTTAGCCTCTCTCGATCAGGTACTTAGAAAAAAAACGGAAAAAAAAATATATATTGGATTTTTTCTAAATACAAAAAAAAAAAGGATTGGATTTTTTCTAAGTACAAAAACGAGAGAAGATAAAATGCACCTCCTTTTATCCTCTCTCGATCAGGTACTTAGAAAAAAAACGGAAAAAAATATATATATTGGATTTTTTCTAAGTACAAAAAAAAAAAGTATTGGATTTTTTCTAAGTACAAAAAAAACAAGAGAGTGTAAAAAGCACCTCCTTTTACCCTCTCTCGATCAGGTACTTAGAAAAAAACACGGGAAAAAAAAAAAATTGGATTTTTTCTAAGTACAAAAAAAACAAGAGAGGGTAAAAAGCACCTCCTTTTAACCTCTCTTGATCAGGTACTTAGAAAAAAAAAGCGAAAAAAATTACAAAAATGATTGGATTTTTTCTAAGTATAAAAACGAGAGAAGGTAAAAAGCACCTCCTTTTAGCCTCTCTCGATCAGGTACTTAGAAAAAAAACGCGTTAAAACTTCATGTCAGTTAGAGATGCTACCTCAGTAGAAGCATTTAAGTCCCATCTTAAAACTCATTTGTATACTCTAGCCTTTAAATAGACCCCCTTTTTAGACAAGTTGATCTGCCGTTTCTCACTATTATGTTAGATCTACTATGGACTGGACTTTCACAATATTTTGTCAGACCCACTCGACATCCATTGCATCCGGTCTCCCCTAGAGGGAGGGGGGGGGGGGGGGGTCACCCACATATGCGGTCCTCTCCAAAGTTTCTCATAGTCATTCACATCGACGTCCCACTGGGTTGTGAGTTTTTCCTTGCCCTTATGTGGGCTCTGAACCGAGGATGTCGTTGTGGCTTGTGCAGCACTTTGAGACACTTGTGATTTAGGGCTATATAAATAAACATTGATTGTTTGATTGATGTTTCCCACCAGACTTTTCAGCCTCGATCCCGTCCGTCTGAGCGCCATCGCATCAGCCTCCGAACATTTGGCATCCCCCCCCCCTCCCCTCACGCTTGCATGACAACGCAGCCGATAACATGAATGCCAACCCAAATCAAACTCTCGGCCCCCCGGACATGTTTTATTCATAACGCAAACATGCTACATGTTTACTGGTGGGCGTCCTCTAATTGGCTGTCACACGTGTCAATCATGTGACAGGAGCCGGACGAGGAAGGTCGAGCCGGTGAGGGGGGAAAAAAAGCGGGTGTGCATGAGTGCGCTACATTTGAAGTACTTTGTCTTTTTTTGTGTTGCTAAGGACGTTCTACTCAGGAATTAAGTAGAAAATTGAATTCGACCATATGCTTGATTTGGGGGATTGTTTTCAGTCTTCAATGGAACGCCTCTATTTGCGACCCTTTTGGTTTACGAATGTTAAAATAGTGCCAAATATGCCTCGGTGTGCACCCAGGTCTCCTGCGTATGAAAGCGTCATTCATTCATTCATTTTGCATGCCGCTTGAAGCCATAGGGGGGGATGCCATTTTGATGACATCACTTCCTGTACATGCTGGAACGGCCGTTTTGAAGATGCGGGGCCCCCCTTAAGTCACATCCTGATATACTGTATATCTCCTAAATGAAAAAAATGCCAAATCGGCCATTAAGTCGTTCATCAACTTAAAGATGGAAATGCAGGAAAGAGTGTATGTTTAATATTATTGTATAATATTAAATACATCTGGGAGAAATACACTATATAGCCAAAAGTATTTGGCCAGATATATAAATATATATATATATATATATATATATATATATATATATATATATATATATATATATATATATATATATATTAGGGCTGCAACTAACGATTAATTTGATAATCGATTAATCTGTCGATTATTACTTCGATTGATCGATTAATAATCGGATAAAAGAGACAAACTACATTTCTATCCTTTCCAGTATTTTATTGGAAAAAAAACAGCATACTGGCACCATACTTATTTTGATTATTGTTTCTCAGCTGTTTGTACATGTTACAGTTTATAAATAAAGGTTTATAAAAATAAAAATTAAAAATTAAAATTAAAATTAAAAAAATTAAAAATACAATAATTGCCTCTGTGCATGTGCATAGCATAGATCCAACGAATCGATGACTAAATTAATCGCCAACTATTTTTATAATCAAATTTAATCGATTAAATCGATTAGTTGTTGCAGTAATAATATATATATATATATATATATATATATATATATATATATATATATATATATATATATATATATATATGTATGTATATATATATATATATATATATATATATATATATATATATATATATATATATATATATATATATATATATATATATATATATATATATATATACATACACACGTGTATATATGTATATATATATATATATATATATATATATATATATATATATATATATATATATATATATATATATATATATATATATATATATATACATATATTTATATTTATATATATATATATATATATATATATATATATATATATATATATATATATATATATATATATATATATATATATATATATATAAGATGGCTGCGCTTCAGAGCAGCGGCTTCGTGCGAGCGCTCCTGGAAGTGTAGACCGATTTGGCAAAAATACCCCTCAATTCAGTCAATTTCATGGCTGGCTCACAGCGTGTTCACTCCGTGATCACTTACGACCGACTTACGATTCTGGATGTGGAGAGATCGGGCCATTTTGGGCTGATAGATGCGTGTACGATGGACCTACTCGCTAGCTTGGGAATTCTTCGCGAGCTACATCCACCAGTGGCCTTTGAAGCAGCGGCGTCCACTACCAGCGGAGACCGTCAGCGAAAGAGACGTAAGCGATGCGCTTGGAAGCAGAAGCGGGGGTGTCGGGCGGGGCTAACAACAAAGCTAAATGCTTTGTTGTTAGCGGGGCTAACGAAAAAGCTAAATGCTAATCCACAAAGAAGCGCTAATAAGGAGTCTGTTAAGCTAGAACTAGCCAGCGCCAGGCTGGATAATCCCTGCACACATAGCAATTCTTCTAGAATAATATACAACTCACATAATGTTTTTTCTGCGTCAGGTGGACATGCATTTTACTGAGGTGGCAAACAATCTAAAAATTCCTGTCATATCAATTCCTAGATATGGTCGAAATTATTTAAAGTGCACTATGCATAATAAACGTAACATTATTAATATTGCTACTACGGATACTTTCAACAAAAACTCCTCAAAACAGCCCACTACCTATAATATGGGCTTTTTAAACATAAGGTCATTGTCTTCCAAAACGTTATTAGTTAATGAAGTCATCAGAGACAACAATCTTGATGTCGTTGGTCTAGCAGAGACCTGGCTCAAACCAGACGAATTTTTTGCGCTGGGTGAGGCGTCTCCTCCTGGCTATGCGGGAACGCATATTGCCCGCCCCATTAAAAGGGGTGGGGGTGTTGCACTAATATACAACAAAAACTTTAGCCTTACCTCGGACCTAAATAATAAATATAACTCGTTTGAGGTGCTTACTGTGAGGTTTGTCACACCGCTGCCTCTCCACCTGGCTGTCATCTACCGCCCCCCTGGGCCCTATTCGGACTTTATCAATGAATTTTCAGAGTTCGTTGCTGATCTAGTGACGCACGCCGACAATATAATCATAATGGGAGACTTTAACATCCATATGAATACCCCATCGGACCCTCCATGCGTGGCGCTCCAGACTATAATTGATAGCTGTGGTCTTACACAAATAATAAATGAACCCACGCATCGCAACGGTAATACGATAGATCTAGTGCTTGTCAGGGGTGTCACCACCTCTAAAGTTACGATACTCCCGTACACTAAAGTAATGTCCGATCATTACCTTATAAAATTCGAAGTTCTGACTCATTGTCAACAAACTAATAATAATAATAATAACTACTATAGCAGCCGCAACATTAATACTGCCACAACGACGACTCTTACTGACCTACTGCCTTCAGTAATGGCACCATTCCCAAATTATGTGGGCTCTATTGATAACCTCACTAACAGCTTTAACGACGCCCTGCGCGACACCATTGATATTGTAGCACCGCTAAAGCTAAAAAGGGCCCCTAAAAGGCGTACCCCATGGTTTACAGAAGAAACTAAAGCCCAGAAATTATCATGTAGAAAGCTGGAACGCAAATGGCGTGCGACTAAACTTGAGGTTTTCCATCAAGCATGGAGTGATAGTTTAATAACTTATAAACGCATGCTTACCTCAGCTAAAGCTAAATATTACTCAAATCTCATCCACCTCAACAAAAATGATCCTAAATTTTTGTTTAGTACAGTAGCATCGCTAACCCAACAAGGGACTCCTCCCAGTAGCTCCACCCACTCAGCAGATGACTTTATGAATTTCTTTAATAAGAAAATTGAAGTCATTAGAAAAGAGATTAAAGACAATGCATCTCAGCTACAACTGGGTTCTATTAACACAAATACGACGGTATATACGACGGACATTGCCCTCCAAAATAGTCTCTCTCTCTTTGATGAAATAACATTGGAGGAATTGTTAAAATGTGTAAATGGGACAAAACAAACAACATGTTTACTTGACCCAATTCCTGGGAAACTTATCAAGGAGCTTTTTGTATTATTAGGTCCATCAGTGTTAAATATTATAAACCTATCACTTTCCTCTGGTACTGTTCCTCTAGCATTCAAAAAAGCGGTTATTCATCCTCTACTCAAAAGACCTAACCTCGATCCTGACCTCATGGTGAACTACCGGCCGGTGTCCCACCTACCGTTTATCTCGAAAATTCTCGAAAAAATTGTCGCACAGCAGCTAAATGAACACTTAGTGACTAACAATCTCTGTGAACCTTTTCAATCCGGTTTCAGGGCAAATCACTCTACGGAGACAGCCCTCGCAAAAATGACTAATGATCTATTGCTAACGATGGATTCTGATGCGTCATCTATGTTGCTGCTTCTTGATCTTAGCGCCGCTTTCGATACTGTTGATCATAATATTTTATTAGAGCGTATCAAAACGCGTATTGGGATGTCAGACTTAGCCTTGTCTTGGTTTAACTCTTATCTTACAGACAGGATGCAGTGTGTCTCCCATAACAATGTGACCTCGGACTATGTTAAGGTAACGTGCGGAGTTCCCCAGGGTTCAGTTCTTGGCCCTGCACTCTTTAGTATTTACATGCTGCCGCTAGGTGACATTATACGCAAATACGGTGTTAGCTTTCACTGTTATGCTGATGACACCCAACTCTACATGCCCCTAAAGCTGACCAACACGCCGGATTGTAGTCAGCTGGAGGCGTGTCTTAATGAAATTAAACAATGGATGTCCGCTAACTTTTTGCAACTCAACGCTAAGAAAACGGAAATGCTGATTATCGGTCCTGCTCAACACCAACATCTATTTAATAAGACCACCTTAACATTTGACAAGCAAACAATTAAACAAGGCGACTCGGTAAAGAATCTGGGTATTATCTTCGACCCAACTCTCTCGTTTGAGTCACACATTAAGAGTGTTACTAAAACGGCCTTCTTTCATCTCCGTAATATCGCTAAAATTCGTTCCATTTTGTCCACAAGCGATGCTGAGATCATTATCCATGCGTTCGTTACATCTCGTCTCGATTACTGTAACGTTTTATTTTCGGGCCTCCCTATGTCTAGCATTAAAAGATTACAGATGGTACAAAATGCGGCTGCTAGACTTTTGACAAAAACAAGAAAGTTTGATCATATTACGCCTATACTGGCTCACTTGCACTGGCTTCCTGTGCACCTAAGATGCGACTTTAAGGTTTTACTACTTACGTATAAAATACTACACGGTCAAGCTCCTGCCTATCTTGACGATTGTATTGTACCATATGTCCCGGCAAGAAACCTGCGTTCAAAGAACTCCGGCTTATTAGTGATTCCCAGAGCCCAAAAAAAGTCTGCGGGCTATAGAGCGTTTTCTATTCGGGCTCCAATACTATGGAATGCCCTCCCGGTAAAAGTTAGAGATGCTACCTCAGTAGAAGCATTTAAGTCTCATCTTAAAACTCACTTGTATACTCTAGCCTTTAAATAGACTCCCTTTTTAGACCAGTTGATCTGCCGTTTCTTTTCTTTTCTTTTCTACTCTGCTCCGGGGTGGACCGCTAGCCTGTCCATCAGATGGGGACATCTCTACGCTGCTGACCCGTCTCCGCTCGGGATGGTTCCCGCTGGCCCCACCATGGACTGGACTTTCGCTGATGTGTTGGACTTTCACAATATTATGTCAGACCCACTCGACACCGAGGATGTCGTTGTGGCTTGTACAGCCCTTTGAGACACTTGTGATTTAGGGCTATATAAATAAACATTGATTGATTGATTGATATATATATATATATATATATATATATATATATATATATATATATATATATATATATATATATATATATATATATATATATATATATATATATATATATATATATATATATATATATATATATATATATATATATTAGGGCTGCAACAACTAATCGATTAAATCGATTAAAATCGATTATTAAAATAGTTGCCGATTAATTTAGTCATCGATTCGTTGGATCTATGCTATGCGCATGCGCAGAGGTTTTTTTGTTTTTTTTAATTATTATTATTATATATATATTTTTTTTAAATAAAACTTTATTTATGAACTGCAACATGTACAAACATCTGAGAAACAATAATCAAAATAAGTATGGTGCCAGTATGCTGTTTTTTTTCCAATAAAGTACTGGATAGGATAGAAATGTAGTTTGCCTCTTTTGTCCGATTATTAATCGATTAATCGAAGTAATAATCGACAGATTAATCGATTATCAAATTAATCGTTAGTTCCAGCCCTAATATATATATGTATATATATATACATATATATATATATATATATATATATATATATATATATATATATATATATATATATATATATATATATATATATATATATATATATAAACACATTATTATAACAATACATTTTAAAGAGGTTTTTAGGCCATCTTAATGCAACCAAAAGGAGCTTTTCTAACCTGCAACCACTTTTGAAAAAGTTGCATTATTAATTATCATGCCATATAATACAATACATCAATTCGGAATCGAATCGTCACTTCGGGGATCAAAATCGGATCGAATCGTTAAGTGCCCAAAGTTTTTAACATGCCTCTTTGAAAATGTGTCCAATTCTTCAGCAAACAAACCGGGTCTCAGTTGAATTGTATGTGCCAAAAACATCCTTACATATCATTGTCTGACCTTTTGTGTACAAGTAGAGACAATTGCCAGGAATGAAACAGCAGTCTTGTAACGCTGCGGCCATCCCTCAGTGCCGATCCAGCACACATTTACACGACAAGTATCAAAGTAGTCAAATCTGTTCAAATGTAATCTAGTCTAAGAATCATTCAACAGTGGTTGTGATCTCATTTGGTCCCGGCACACACAGGTAGTCCTGAAGTGATGGACGGTACAAGGCCGGGGGGGACGAGGTGAGGAAGAGGAGGAAATGAAGAAGAAAAGACAATGTCAGCCTTAATTGCTTCAGCGTTCAGGTCTGCCCGTTTGAATACTAAGTAGCTCCCCGCGTCGCTCGCCTCACACATACTTAGCAGCGTGTAGCGAGCGGCGTTGACGCTGACTGACAGCCGCGATGGTCATCTGCATACGGAGGAAGGGCCGGCTGAGGGGGTTACAAGGATCATCGGAAGAAGGAGACACGGTGAAAATGCTTCACCTCAGAGCCAGCAGGGTGCCTCATTATAAAAGCTACTCGCACACACACATTACGTAAACAAACACGTGCCTGTCACTTTAAGTGGAGACCAGACTGCACGGATGGACATTCATCGCTTTAATTAAACCCAGTCCAAATTACCAAGTGGTTCAATTAAATACTTTTTCAACGGGATGAGATAATCGTTCTGTGCACGTTCTAAACTCCTGTTTCAAAGCCAGCGTTGCACTGAGCAGAGTACACTGCAAAAAGCTGAAATCTAAGTAAGATGAAATATCTCAAATAAGGGTGATATTTGCTTATTTTCTGTCTGATAAGATAATTATTCTCACTAAGCAGATTTTATGTTAGAGTGTTTTACTTGTTTTAAGGGTTTTGTTATCTCAGTAAGATATTACAGCTCGTTGCTGAAATTTTAGAATAATAATAATAGATTTTATTTGTGAAAAAGCACTTTACATTGAGTAAAGAACATCAAAGTGCTACAGTAAATTTAAAAAAATAAAATTAAAAAGATAATAAAAAATAAATAAAAATAAAAACTAGAACAGCCAAATACCTAAAACTAATATGCATACATCTAAAAAAAAACTTTTTTTAAAAAGAAGGGTTTTTAAGCCTTTTTTAAATGCATACACAGTCTATGGTGCCCTCAGGTGGTCAGGGAGAGCGTTCCACAGAAAGCCCGGTCTCCCATTTTTTTTCAACAGGATGAGATAATCGGTCTGAGCATGTTCTAAACTCCTGTTTCAAAGCCAGCGTTGCACTGAGCAGAGTACACTGCAAAAAGCTGAAATCTAAGTAAGATTAAATATCTCAAATAAGGGTGATATTTGCTTATTTTCTGTCTGATAAGATAATTATTCTCACTAAGCAGATTTTATGTTAGAGTGTTTTACTTGTTTTAAGGGTTTTGTTATCCCAGTAAGATATTACAGCTCGTTGCTGAAATTTTAGAATAATAATAATAGATTTTATTTGTGAAAAAGCACTTTACATTGAGTAAAGAACATCAAAGTGCTACAGTAAATTTAAAAAAATAAAATTAAAAAGATAATAAAAAATAAATAAAAATAAAAACTAGAACAGCCAAATACCTAAAACTAATATGCATACATCTAAAAAAAAACTTTTTTAAAAAGAAGGGTTTTTAAGCCTTTTTTAAATGCATACACAGTCTATGGTGCCCTCAGGTGGTCAGGGAGAGCGTTCCACAGAAAGCCCGGTCTCCCATTTTTTTTCAACAGGATGAGATAATCGGTCTGAGCATGTTCTAAACTCCTGTTTCAAAGCCAGCGTTGCACTGAGCAGAGTACACTGCAAAAAATGAAATCCAAGCAAGATTAAATATCTCAAATAAAGGTGATATTTGCTTATTTTCTGTCTGATAAGATAATTATTCTCACTAAGCAGATTTTATGTTAGAGTGTTTTACTTGTTTTAAGGGCTTTGTTCCTAAGTTATCTCAGTAAGATATTACAGCTTGTTGCTGAAATTTTATAATAATAATAATAGATTTTATTTGTGAAAAAGCACTTTACATTGAGTAAAGAACATCAAAGTGCTACAGTAAATACAATTTAAAAAAAAAAAAAAACATAATAAAAAATAAATAAAAATAAAAACTAGAACAGCCAAATACCTAAAACTAATATGCATATATCTAAAAAAAAACTTTAAAAAAAAAAGGGTTTTTAAGCCTTTTTTAAAAGCATCCACAGTCTGTGGTGCCCTCAGGTGGTCAGGGAGAGCGTTCAACAGAAAGCCCGGTCTCCCATTTGATGACCTATATTGAGTAAAACATGCTTGAAACTAGAATACCAACAGTTGCAAAGCTGTGTCATCAACACTCACGAGTATAAAACTACTTTTTTAAAGTAATCATTTCTTACTTCAAGCATGAAAAAATACATCAGGATTTTGACACGAATGTGTCTCATAATTAAAACGGATGACAGCCAAATGGACTTTGCTGTTTTATTTTCAATGAAACAATAGAAAACACATACTCGTATAGTAGTACAATAGGCACAGTACAGTAAACTGACAGTTAATATTTAAACATGTGACATTTCTAACAATTTTGAACAGAAATAGTTCATGCACATTCAGATAAATTCTTCGAAATTACAATTAAAAAAAAAATGTGGCCGGGGGCACTAATTGACTGAAAGAGCACGCACTTGGCGCGATGATGTCATGTTATCGATGGAAAAATGCATTTTTAGACCATATGATTTGCCTGAGCGGCTAGGAGATCCCGAGAGTAACAAGCGGTTGCCTTGTTGCCTTTCCATTAAGAACAATAAATTCGTTTTTAGTATAAGTTTGCTGGTTTCAAGAAATGTAATGCCGAGCGCATATCATTATGTCAAGATAATGGCACTAGCATTTACTTCATTTAAAAATATTTTTCAATATATTTAGCAAAAAGGTGTCTTTTTTTTCTACCAAGAAAAGTGCACTTGTTATTAGTGAAAATATACTTATTTTAAGGTATTTTTGGGTTCATTGAGGTTAGCTAATTTTACTTGTTTTGGAAAGTCTGGACAAGCCGAATTTTCTTGTTCTATTGGCAGATAATTTTGCTTAGTTCAAATAAAATACCCCTCATTTTTGTATTTTTTGTTCTTGTTTTTGAACACTGACTTTTTGCAGTGTATTGTTGTCCTTTCTCAGGCAGCAAACTCGTTACGACCGAATCAAGAGCGCCTCTCCAAGGAGAGCACTAGTTTAATTAACAATAAAATCCACACTCTCCACTATAAAGCCGGCTTTTATATTGATCCAATATCTCTCCACCCTGACTGTGGGAGTTACAGTCATTGATAAGCCATGAGCGTCCTCATCTTTTCTCTTCTACGCCTGAGCCGTGGCACACAATCGGGTAAAACTTGGTCAAAACGTGCAACTGTCCCATGGGGCCGGTGCCATTATTTTTCGGGCAAATACACCACATGGCGGCGCTGTTATTCAACCCCAAGTGTGATTGACTTGGCTTTTACCACACCAGCTTTACAAAACAACTACTGTAACTTTAGAGTAGAGATGTCCGATAATGGCTTTTTTGCCGATATCCGATATTCCGATATTGTCCGACCCTTAATTACCGATTCCGATATCAACTGATACCGATATATACAGTCGTGGAATTAACACATTATTATACGAGATAATGAATTGATGACAGTTAATATGCCGTGATTGTGCATACTCTTGTATTCTGTCAAGGCAACACTGAGTCTTTTAATCCAGTAAGGTAAAACACTAAAACAGCATGCAAAAAGGCACAATCGTAGCCTGTTAAGAGAAAACAATACACTCGAAATGCAAACTGTCCCCTCGAGCGAACATTGGACCCGCGTCGAGTGGATGGCGAGACAGGGTATATAAGGGGCATGATTAGTGTTGACAGCAGGTGGGGACCCCAATCAAGAAACAGAAGTCTGGTGAGTAGAGATGTCCGATAATGGCTTTTTTGCCGATATCCGATATTCCGATATTGTCCGACTCTTAATTACCGATTCCGATATCAACCGATACCGATATATACAGTCGTGGAATTAACACATTATTGTGCCTAATTTTGTTGTGATGCCCCATTGGATGCATTAAACAATTTAACAAGGTTTTCCAAAATAAATCAACTCAAGTAATGGAAAAATATATAAGTATATTGTAGCGTCCCGGAAGAGTTAGTGCTGCAAGGGGTTCTGGGTATTTGTTCTGTTGTGTTCATGTTGTGTTACGGTGCGGACGTTCTCCCGAAATGTGTTTGTCATTCTTGTTTGGTGTGGGTTCACAGGGTGGCGCATATTTGTAACAGTGTTAAAGTTGTTTATACGGCCACCCTCAGTGTGACCTGTATGGCTGTTGACCAAGTATGCGTTTGCATTCACTTGTGTGTGTGGAAAGCTGTAGATATTATGTGATTGGGCCGGCACGCAAAGGCAGAGCCCCCAATATTGTTGTCTGGGTGGAAATCGGGACAAATTCGGGAGAATGGTTGCCCCCGGGAGATTTTCGGGAGGGGCACTGAAATTTGGGTGTCTCCCGGGAAAATGGGGAGGGTTGGCAAGTGTCACTGGTAGACGCAACTGCTCTGTACTTCTCCCTACGTCCGAGTACCACTCCGTACAGCTGCGTTTTAAAAAGTCATAAATTTTACTTTTTGAAACCGATACCGATACATTTTAAAGCATTTATCGACCAATAATATTAGAGTGTTTTGCCGAGTCACCGCTAAATTTGGTACACCCACTTAAAGGACTATCAAGCACATGTGTGCAAAATTTGAACAAGATTGGTTGAAAAACAGGGCTACCATGAAGCAAAACGTATTCGCAGAGGCACACGCTTTAATGTCCGTAAGTCATTTTACGAATGGTAAATGCGAGCATGTTTGACCACAACCTATAGAGAGCGCCGCAACTGTCATTTATGACGGTGTGAAAAAAAAATACGACACCCAATTAAATATTTATATCTGAGTTTTTTTTTGTTTTTTTTTAATAGATTCAGCAAAACTGTGATAAAAACAGTGTAGGGGAAAACAAGAGTGTAAAAGGTTAGCTGGAAAACATACAGTATGGTATTCATTAGCACTGCCTCAATGACGAGATGCCACCCTGTATTAGCTTTAGTGTGTACGTGTGTGTACTGTGCATGTGTGTGTACGTGTGTATGTGTGTGTGTGTGTATGTGTGTGTTTGTCTTCAACAGTAGCCAGCAGAAAAACAAATAAAACATATGTTTCAAATTGCTAGCCGACTGCAAATATACATGTAATCACTACCGCATGTCAGCAGCTATGCAAACACACACACACACACACACACACACACACACACACACACACACACACACACACACACACACACACACACACACACACACACACACACAAATACACAAAAAATACCCATATGCAAAAATGTACAACCTGTGACTGTACATCCTCGCACACTCATCTGGCAAGCATGAACACTAAACAAAGATAACTAATGAGGTTTGCATGTAGACTACACTCACAAGCTAAAGGTTGCTTGTGTATCGCCTGATAAAAATCCCCTGAAGAGCAGGGAAAAGTGCGAAACTGGCTTGTAGGGATGAAATAGCTTCTGTGTTTTTTCCTGATCTAACGTATATTTAGCTCTACCCCGGTATTGAGCACTGTATGACGGATATATATATATATATATATATATATATATATATATATATATATATATATATATATATATATATATATATATGCTTGTGCAGCCCTTTGAGACACTCGTGATTTAGGGCTATATAAGTAAACATTGATTGATTGATAGATAGATAGATAGATAGATAGATAGATAGATAGATAGATAGATAGATAGATATATACATATATATATATATATATATATATATATATATATATATATATATATATATATATATATATATATATATATATATATATATATATATATATATATATATATATATATATATATATATATATATATATATTAGGGCTGCAACAACTAATCGATTAAATCGATTAAAATCGATTATTAAAATAGTTGCCGATTAATTTAGTCATCGATTCGTTGGATCTATGCTATGCGCATGCGCAGAGTTTTTTTTTTTTTTTTAACCAAACCTTTATTTATAAACTGCAACATTTACAAACAGCTGAGAAACAATAATCCAAATAAGTATGGTGCCAGTATGCTGTTTTTTTTCCAATAAAATACTGGATAGGATAGAAATGTAGTTTGTCTCTTTTATCCGAGTATTAATCGATTAATCGAAGTAATAATCGACAGATTAATCGATTATCAAATTAATCGTTATTTGCAGCCCTAATATATATATATATATATATATATATATATATATATATATATATATATATATATATATATATATATATATATATATATATATATATATATATATATATATATATATATAAACATATATATATATATATATATATATAAACATATATATATATATATATATATATATATATATATATATATATATATATATATATATATATATATATATATATATATATATATATATATATATATATATATATATATATATATATATATATATATATACATATATATTTAATCGGATTTGCTCAGATTTGTATGAAAAATAATGCAAATCACAAAATCTTCACAGGCTATGTTTTAGTTAAATTTGACCATGATTACCTGTCATACAAGTATATAAATAGGTAAGCCATTTAGTGAAATGGTGGTGGGTTTAGTGTCTTTTTTTAAAAATTAACTGTACTGTCCTCACATACATACACACACACACACACACACACACACACACACACACACACACACACACACACACACACACACACACACACACACACACACACACACACACACACACACACACACTGTCACTAGCCCTGTGGTGCACTCACAATCGCAAAATATTGGTATCGGGACAACACTAGTGTGAAGGATTGCTTGTCTACATGTGTCCTGCACTGCTAAATTAAACACAAACTGATCATGACGTCATATATGATGATGTCATATTGACCACGCCCACACCACCACATATACAGTAGGAATCTAGGGGAGACCTTGAACGAGCATTTGTTTGTTCGATAAGATTGATGGAATTGTAACTGTAACTGGGGCGGTATAGCTCGGTTGGTAGAGCGGCCGTGCCAGCAACTTGAGGGTTCCAGGTTCGATCCCCGCTTCTGCCAACCTAGTCACTGCTGTTGTGTCCTTGGGCAAGACACTTTACCCACCTGCTCCCGGTGCCACCCACACTGGTTTAAAAATGTAACTTTAGATATTGGGTGTCACAATGTAAAGCGCTTTGAGTCACTAGAGAAAAGCGCTATATAAATATAATTCACTTCACAACAAAACAAATAGACCAACAACCAGTGTTGGGTTAGTTACTGAAAACCAGTAACTAGTTACAGTTACTAGTTACTTTATTTCAAAAGTAACTCAGTTACTAACTCAGTTACTTACACCAAAAAGTAATGTGTTACTGTGAAAAGTAACTATTTAGTTACTTATATATATATATATATATATATATATATATATATATATATATATATATATATATATATATATATATATATACATATATATATATTTTTTTTCTTTTTTTTTTCAAGGCCCCCATTAATGCCATTTTAGCCTTCATTTCAGTACTGTTATTGCACTGGAGAATAATACAATGTGTTGATCAACTTGACATGCATTTGCATCACTGAACTCTGCTAAGCAAAGTGGTCTACATACAACACACAAAGACAAAGATATGTTTCAAAGGGCCAATTTATTTCAGGCCAGAGCAAATTGACAAAACTATTTTAAATAGCTGCAACATAACATGCATACGTAACAAACAGCATAATAACAACATAGCTGTAAACCAATGAAGGCACACACTACATACACAAAGCCTAACCAGGCGTTTTTTTTCTCTCAAGGAATTATGAAATAAAATCATGTCTGAAGCCCACAACACTCTACACATTTCCCCAGTTTTAGTTTAGAGATAAGGAAAGATTGGCCTGGCCCACTAGCATCCCTCTTTATGTTTGTGAACTTTATAGTCTATACATTTAGAGTGATGTGATAATCAAACACTCTAGAAGTCTAGAATGAAAGAGTATATAAGAGAATTGACAGAATGTGTGTACCTTCAGTGCGCAGTGCCTCGTTAAAACCCAGCCGCTGTTGCTTAGGAGGCGAAGTGTGTCTCTCTTTACTAGCTTCGTCGAAGCATGTTGCTTTTGTAGCTGTTTCAGCAGATTTGAATTGCTAGGATAGGATCTTTGATCCAAGACACAACTTACATTGAACTAAAATGTTCTTGTTCTTTGTGGTCGACAAAAGAAAAGTAGTGAGAATATCTCCATGTTAAGAAACTCGGCTTCGGGCTTCGCCATGTCTTGTTAGTAAACACACACACACATACACACACACAGAGCGCGCCTCTTCGCTACAATAAAACACACTCAGATCTTCTCAGTTTCTAGCTGATACTACATAAAAAATTACGTAAAATAACGCAGTAACGCGTCATGTAGTAACGGCAACTGAGTTACTTTGTAACACGTTAGTCCCAACACTGCCAACAACACTGGTTCTCAGCAGGATTATTATAAAACTACGACTATAGCATTGTTGTTGTTGTTTTTTGCAAAAGTCCCACCGTGTAGCCACCGTCTTTGCTGGGAAGAAAGTGAAATATGTCAGGACGGGATAACGTGAACTTGTCCCACCTTTGCTCGTTTTATGGGAGGCCACCGGAGACACGGGTGGTGACAGTAAATGCTTTGCTACTTCCTGTGTGGGACTGTAACAACAGCTGTGCAAAAAGAACTGCCTGGCTTCCGGACCTCCTCCTCGCTTGTCCCAAGTCGGACAACGGGGCCAAACCTCCGACCGGGGTCCCCTCGGTGCACGCAGACAAGCAAAATGGTGAAAATGATGAAGTCGCGAGTAGACGTCGCAGATCCGGTGTGAGACCGCACACCTGGTCCGAGGGGGTCTGTCTTATTACGTCCATTCGTTGTGCGAGTGTAACCTTTTTTCGACGACGGGCGCTAAATCAGGGCCATTATCCGGCAGCGGTGCTCGCTATCCTGCACTCCCTCTGCGGACTCACCGCTCCTAAACTGTTGCTTTTGCACGGTGGAGGTGGTGAGGGGGTCACGTATCCAAGTCTGTCAGATTGTTAGGCGGTCCAAGAGAGGGACAAAGCAAACAAGAGCGGGAGAGATGTCAGCTTGATTCATATCGCCAAATTAATACGAGCCTCTCTCGCCCGGTGTCGTTTTCCCAAAGAATCCACTTTGGGCCGGCGGATGAATAGAACTTTTGTTCCGCAGTATACGCTGTAATAATCTTTATTGGCATATCAGTGGAGAGGAAATCCCCCGTCTGTCTTGACGTGGGTTTTAGACCCCTGCTGCTTTGGACGTACGACGAGGGAACAGAAACATGGCAATACGGTTCAATGCCGAGTGGGTCTTATGGTGGAATAAGTAGATCAGGAGTCCTCAAACTATGGATCCGGCCCGCCAGCGTCCAAAATCCGGCCCGCAGAAAGTCCCAAATTAAATTATACATTTTTTAAATCTGTCCTTTCTAATCCATTTATTACCACGTGTTACTCTCGGTGTCTCCTAGGCCAATCATATTGTCTAAAAATGCATTTTCCCATCGATAACGTCACATCATCGCACTCAGAAAAAAAATAAAAATAA